>NC_073271.2:24565024-24865986 GCF_029289425.2 Pan paniscus
CAGACCAGCCTGGTCAACATAGCGAAACCCTGTTTCTACCAAAAATACAAAAAATTAGTCAGGTGTGATGGCATACACCTGTAGTTCCAGCTACTTGGGAGGCTGAGGCAGGAGAATCGCTTGAATCAGGGAGGCGGAGGTTGCAGTGAGTTGAGATCGCACCACTGCACTCCAGCCTGGGTGACAGAGCTAGACTCTGTCTCAAAAAAGAAAGAAACGTAGAAAAGGCAGCTGAAAATTAGAATTTACAGGAACTACTCAAGCAGGTAAGAACAAGTTGGATATCATCCACAGCAACCTGATCACTGAAGCAATGCCCTAAACTTCTACAGATTCATGAAAACTAATAGATCACAGATAGGGAGGGAGTAGCAGCAGAATTCAGAGAGCTTGTTGAGACAGATGCAGGGGGAAAGAATTTTAGGGAATAGAATTTGAAAGAGGAAAAAAGTAAACAAAAAATGAGAAAAAATATTTTGGAAAAACAATACGTAAGAGATATAGCACAAGTTAGTAGAAGAGCTGATCAAGATAGCTTTATGAGCCCCTGGAAAACATCTGAAACCACAAAAAAAAGGAGCAGAGAAATATATTTTTTAAATTGTGACATTATCCAAGACTGGATCTTGAGTGAAGAGCAGTAAAATATTAAGGAGGTTGCTTTATGTTGTAGAAAATACATAGATTTTGGAAGCAAATATACCTGTGTTTGAATATTGACCTGGAAGACTTTGAATCTTGAAACTCTTTGAGCTTCATTGTTCTTTCTGTGTAAATTAGAGAGGACTATACTTAGGTAACACAATTATTTTGAAAAGTTCAATGAATACAAACACATAAAATTCAAAGCATGATGCAGGACACATAGTTGTCATTCAATAAATGTTACCTCCCTTCAAGGATATAGGTGCTATTATTAACCATAAATTACAGATAAAGAAACTGTTTATAACATACAGTGCTTGTTCATTCAACTGATACTTACTGAGCCTCTGCTATGTGGCAACGTATGGTTGAATTGCAAGGCAAATGATCCTACACAATCTTCTGGCAAGGAAAGGCAAATAATAAACAAAAAAGTAAATACAGATATCACATAAAGATGAGTGCAATTCAGAAAAAAAAAGCATGGTTTTATAAAGGTATCTGGGTGGCTAGCTTAGGTTAGGTTGTCAAAATGCTTCACCAAAGAGGTAGGAAGAATGAATCAGGCAGCCATGTGAAGATTAAGATGAGGGCTATTCCAGGAAAGGTCAACAGCCAGAGTAAAGGACTTAGGAAGAGTATGACACAACTGGCACATCCAAGGAACCCAAGGCATGTTTAGTCCAGCCAAGGGTTTTCAGTGGGTGAGGGGGAAGAGTGGTACCAGGGAAGTCAGAGTGGCCAGATCACATAGGGCTTGGTAAGCCAGACAAAGTAGCATGGGTGTTAGTCCACATGAAATTGGGCAGCATTGGAGTGCTGTAAGCAGGCCACTAAAATAATCTGATTTTGTATTTTTCAAAGATCCCTCTGACTACTGGGTGAAGAAAAGACTGCTAAGGGCTAAAAGCCAAAGGAGGACACACATCAGGAGGTCATTGTGTTCATGTTTAGAGGAGAAACAAGGACTACTTAAGCAAAAGAAGTAGGGCTGCAGAGGAGCAGGGGAAGACTCATCTTTGGGGTATGCTTAACAGAACCTGCCACCATATTAGATGTGTGGGAAAGATAAGTATCAAGGGTAACACTTGGATTATTGTTGGGTACAAGTGACTGCAGGGGTGCCAACTGACCAGATCAGAAAGCAGAAAGTTGGGGGGCAGAGAGGAGAGGACAAATGGGTGGAGAGAAGATGCTAGATACGCAGTTGGATGAATATACCTTGAAAAGTTTTGAGGAGATTCAGAAACAGCAATTTAGAACAAATTTCAAACCATAGGATGGAATGAGAACTCTGAGGGAGAGTATATAAAACTGGGAGAGAAGAAATCCCAGCATTCCCCCAGGGCATGTCAACCTTTCGAGATCACACAAAAAAGGAATAGGAAACTGTGAAAGAGGAGAAGAATAGATAAGTAAAGCAGAAGGAAATTCAGAAAAGTGTAGAATCAGGCAAGCCAGGAGAGGAAGATGTTTCAACAAAGGGGCCATTCTATTCAGTGCTGAGATAATAAAGTATCTATAATAATTCAAAAGGTGAGTCCATTGAATTTGAAAGCATAGAAGTTATGGATGACCTTGATAAGAAAAATTTTTGTGAAAGGATGAGAACTGGAGGCCAAATAAGATTTTGTATCATTTTCCTACATAGCAACATAGCCTAGGCATGCCCCCCCATATTAAATGTCAGCAAAGGAATGACTTAAAATACTATATTTATTTTCTTTATACAATTATGTTTAAATGTTTTTCATGCATAATTTTGTTTAATCAAAAATGTTTATATTCTACTTTAAATCTTTTTCTTTTCCTCATTTTTTCTACCTTTCATTCAATATCAGCTCTCCTCTGCCACAAGGTAGTCCACATTGCAATGCAGTAGTGATCTTCAATATTTTCCCTGTGCCTAGTCTTATTTATGTACATAGATGCATACTTGTATACAGATATATAGGGCCTGGATTTTTGTCCATATATTGTTTTACCTAAATTGAATCATACCATAAATACTTTCTGAATCTTGCTTTCCACTCACCTATATCTCACAGAAACCCTGAGTCAACTGGTATAGCTTAAATCCATTCTTTTTTAACGGTTGGGTTATATTCTAGATGTGAGTTTGCTATAATTAAACTTCCCTCTATAGACTAGCATTTACTTTGTTTTCAATCAAACACATGATGATTAATGGTGCCAAACTACATCAAAACTTTATTAGTATTATAATTCCCTTTATTTGAATGTTTATGTCTTTAGCACATTTTTATTTTTATTTTAAGAAATGCCTGTGAATATTCACACATAAATCTTTCACATATCTCTAATTCTTTTCTTAGGATAGATGCTTAGATATAAAGGTAAAAGGCTTGGGTATAAAAAACATTTTAAGAAATCTTGACAATGGTGCTAAATATCTTTCTAGAAAAGTAGAAATTTGTATTCTTACAGAAGATGAGAGTGTCAAGACCACTGTTCCATGCCGTCAGAACTCATCTGAGCATTATCTGAAGCAACTATGCCGTCACTTGGGGAAGATGCCTCATAACCCTAACAGAGGCCTGACTGAAGTGCCAACGCTGATCTAAACAAAGCAGTCAGGAACACGCTGGCTAGGATTCTCCTGACCTCTTCTTTTGTTGCCATAGTTACCTTTATCAATAAATGTCCAAAGATGTAACCGAGGCATTGTTGTCATAGTTCATTGGATGGCAACAAACTGTTATTGAATAAATTAGTGTCCCAATTAAGAGTCTTTCCTATTTTTCAGCACCTTTCCAATCTGTAACAGGTATTTCCTTTCAAAACACTGACAGAGTGAAATAATGTGAACTTCGGTTAGAAATGAGAATTCTTGGTGTCAATTTAAAATCTTGACACCCAGGAGAATGAAAATTGTGATTTCTACTAATTATCCCATGAGGTTTTGCTAAAAAAGCATCTGTTTTCTAGCCCTGCACCTTGTATCCTAACCAAAATATAATTGTCCATGATTAAAGCACGGTTGTCTGCCTTCCTGAATCTTGGGCATCGGAAGTCAGCTTTCTGCTGCTAAATCTCCTTTTGGGACAGCTCTCTAGAAGAACTCTGTAGAAAAGTTTGTGTTGCAGAGTTTTGCATGGAGTTAACTGGCAGACATTAAAAACACAGGATAAACTCTGTTGAGTCAGGCACTTTTGACTTTCTGATAATTTTTCAATCTTTCCCCTGAAAATCAGGAGATCTGGAAGGTTTTCTTTCATATGGAAAATACTAAAATGCTTAAAAGAAACAGAACACATTTGCATATGTAACACAATTCCTTATTTGAACCAGATTTATTTAATAATCACAATCTAATTTTAGATAGTTTCTGTTTTCCAGAAAATGCAAGCTAGAGATCATTAGAGCAATTAGTACAAGATAAACTTTAGAATATTGCATTTGGCCAGACCAGATGTAAAATCATTAGGGAATAAACATAACCATGCTTCATAGAAGCCCACTATTCAGACATTAGATGAGTTTTAGATCCGATGACATAATGACAGGCCTCATTTAAAAAGACTAATAACTTAGTGAAAACCATGTGTATTTCTACAACACTATTTGCATTTTACTAATTTAATCTCACGCATTCACTGAGGGTACTGACATTTTAGCCAGTGTGAGCATGAGAAGCAGGTGACTCATGTATGATCTAAATGTACCACATCAAGATGACTAGTTGAGTTGTATTCAGAAGGGCTGAAATAATGTGTTATTATCCAAAACACCATAGTTATATAAAAACAGGCAGCATAGCAGATACCTGAAAAAATGGTTTTTTTGGATGAATAAGGGAAAAATGTTAACATTTTACAGTTTATAAGTTGCCTTCATTCCCATTTCTTGAGTACCTGTCATTACTAGGCAATGAACTAGTTTTTGAGATGCCATGATAGATAAGATAGAGTATCTCTTTTTAGAAGCTAGCTTAATTCTAAACCCTGTAATCCAGGAATCATAAGTATTATTAAGCCATTTGTACAAGAGCTGAAAAGCAGTTAAATATGATCAAATGAATTGTCCAAGTCACAGAGTGCTAAGTGGGAACATTAGGACCAATATTCAGGCTTTGCAACTCAGTCCAGTGTGCTTTTTACTATCTTTTTCTAACCATCTTCCAAATTACTGTTTCTTTTTATGACGTCAACTCCAGCTGACTTAATTGCAACCCTGGAAACAACTTTTCCAAGTGCTCTTTTCATACTCTTTGGTGATTCGTTCATCCATATATTTGTGTATATGTGTGTGTATGTATCTATGTGTGTTTGTGTGTGGGTGTGTGAGTGTGTGTGCTGTGTGTGGGTACATAGCTAAGAATCTGATTCTACATAATGCTAATACAATCATTTGGGAAGATAAAAAATCCTACCACCTGTGTGTTTGGTCTATTTGAGGAAAAATAATAAGACTGACTATATTTTGTACTAATTTGCAAATTATTTAGCAAATCTTTCTTTTAAGTGTTCTAACTGCAATTTGGAGACACTATATCATAACAATTAAGAGGATGATGTTTAAAACAAGAACAGACTTGGGGTGGAATCCTACTTTCTCTCCCACTAGTTACTTATTCTTTTTCATTTTTTTCTCCTGTAAAATGGAGATAATGAGAACAACCTCACAAAATTGTTATAAGAACTAGACGGGCTAACACACAGAGCCTGGTTTATAACCAGCACTCAATAAACAGTAGATTTCATAATTAAAAAGGTGAGATGATCTTTGAATGTAATCACCCTAAAATCAGTAGAGTGCTTTATAATCTGACTACATTTTTCTCCCAACTCACCTTATTCACTATTTCTAGTGAAATATTTTTAGTTGTTTCAGAAATTAAATCTGTCCAAATTATAAAAATGACAATATCATCAATGATCATATTTAAAAATAAGACATTGGAAGATCCAAATGCATTCAATGCCTCAGTTATTTACAGTTTGGTATATTGAGATACTGTGATGAATAATTTTTTTTAACACTACAGACACATTTACTTTGCATCTCCCATTGCTTCTGGCAGAGCTATTAGTTGCTCAATAAACATATAGTAAACAAGATTATATAGGGTGGCTTATTTTAAGTGCATTGTGAACATGTCAGATGGCATATTTTAAAAAGCAAACTATCCCCATGATCCAATTAGCACTAAACAATTAAGATTGACTTCCACCATAAAACTCAAATTTGTCCTTTTGTAATGCTGAGTACCATTCAAAATAAGTAGAAGAAGGTTATTATCATGTTCAAAATATGTATAAAAATAACTGCATGAAATTTTCAGTTTTGCAGTATGAATAAATTCTGGAGATCTAATGTACAGCATGGTTACTATAGCTATTAATACTGTATTACCTATTTGAAATTTGCTAAGAGATTAGATCTTAAATGTTCTCACCAAAAAAAAATGTAACTATATAAGGTGATATATATGTTAGTAAGCTTGATTGTGGCGATCATTTCACAATGTATATAAACAAAATATTTCACCTTAAATATATACAATTTTTATTTGTTAATTATCCCACAATAAAGCTGGGAGAAATTCTAACACAAACAAAAAAAAAATAACTGTACATTGATTGAGAGTTTAGATCATTCTGGAAAATCAACACAGGTTTACAAACCCAGAGCAAAAGAGAAATTCAACACTAACAACAAAGAAAGTTGATATTCCACAGGCAGGAATTCTTACTTAAAATGTGAAATATAACTATTACTTTTTCAACAGGATCAAGCCCACTTGCACTGAAGCTGTGATCCCACGCCACACAAAGAGGCATAGAAAGGACCAGCAAAAACCATGGAAGGTGGAAAATGATACTGGATTATTTTCTATTAAGTAACTTACATCATTGTCTATCTTGTAGATAGTCACAAACAATGAGATGTAAAATGAAGAAAAAAATTAACATTTTTATTTTGAGGGCATTGTCAAAGAATAAGATGCTATTCCCTGAAATTGAATGATTTTCTAACCTGACACTTACCATTCCAAGGCCAAGTGTTATTACTTCCTAGCTTTTCTGATGGAAGTTTTACCAACTTAATTCAAAGTTTCTGTGGACAGTGTTTAGTTAACATGAGTTATCCTTTTATTGATGATTTGACAATGTTGTTATGAATATCAACTTATGGTTTTTCTTTATATTAAATCAGCCCTTCTCTTCTTTTGTATTCAGCTCTTTCTTCTGGTTTTTCCTTATGGAAATTATTTCTTTGGAAACCCTTTTCTATTTTTACTTTTCTGTTTCTTATCTGCTATTGATCCAAAAAATAAAACTAAGACTCTTATAATTGTGAGTTAGGTAAAAGTAGATATACATTAAAAGCATGTTTCAATAATTTTTTCATAAAATAAAACAAAGAGTTTAATCACTTGAGAAATTGTGCCATTTTTTGAGATGTGGAAGACTAAAGAGAAGCAAATTTGGAGAGGAAAACAACTAATTATTATTTGTTACTGGATACTTTTGTCCATTCAATATCCAAGTGGAGAAACTGACTAGTATGTTGAGTAAATCAATCTTGGATTTCACCATTGAGATGTACGCTGGAGATGTAGTTGGGGGAGTTACCAGATATTGATTGTCTATAAAGCAATGGGACTAGGTGAGATTATTAGGGAGTGATGGTAGGTATGGAGAAAAAAAGTAGATCACCGACGCTTGAACCACTCCAACATTGAGCAATCAGGAAGAGGAATGGAATTCACAAATGAAACTGAAAGAAGAACCCTTGAGATAGGAGAACAACCAAGGGGATGGGCTTTAAAAGCTAAGTGAAGGAAATGTTTCAAAAGAAGTGAGTGTTTGATCAACTGTGGAGTAAGATCAAGGTTGAAAACTGACTATTGGATTTGACAACATGGAGGTCATCAGGCCTTACTCAGGACAATTTGGGTAGAAGTTTGGAGAAAAAAAAACAACCAAACTAATGTAGGCTTGAGAGAAAGGGAGAAAAAGATACAGAGTTGGTGAGAAAATATAACTACTGTCAAGACTTTTTTTCAAAAAAAAATTAAAAGCTGAGAAATGTGCCCAATAACTGGACAGAAAAGTAGAACCAAGGAAGGACTTTTTTTTAAAAACATGGAAGATTCTAGAATGTTTGTATATAGAAGAAAATGCCCAGAAGAGAGGAAATATCGATGATACAGGAAAAAGAAAATATCATTTTATACGAGGAGTGAAGAAATTAAGATGTCAAGGATGACGTCTAAGTTTCTGGCTTGTGTACCTTAATGAATAGTGAAAATCTTTACCAAACCAGAAAATAGTGGAAAATTACGTTTATAAGAAAGATCATTAGTTCATGTTGTAACATATGTTAAGTTGCAGGAATTTTGAGTTATCTAAAAGACACAAATAGGCAGTATGGATCCTAGAAGAGAAATTAGATCTAAAGAAATAAACTTTAAGACAACTGGACATGATAATAACTTAAGCCAAGGGTGAAGGCAAGATGTCCAAGGTCCTCTTAATTTTTTGTGGTTAAAGGATCTCCTATATCCATGAACTTATCACCCTAATTTGTGAAATAAAGAAACCATATTTTAAGGACCTGTTTTATATGTTCTGTACAGGATATTACCATGTGTGATGAATGTTTTAAATACTGTGAATTTGTAAAGTTAATGTTATTTTATAGATGAAGAAACAGAAGTTTAGAGAAACTTTGCCCCTGAAAAGTTCAAAATGGTAGAGATGGAGTTGAATCTAGGCTTATCACAACCCAATGCCTGTTCTGTCTTTCAGCTACATGAGTTGGGATGTTTTATGATCCCCTCTGACCATTATAGTTACTTCTTAATAGGTTTTCTGATTTTCTAGCACCTTATCTCCATTCCTAAGCTTTTTTGTGGATAAGAATCACTTCCAGAGTATTGCCCTCCCCAGATAAACCAATAGTATACACAATCTGCACATTTAATAAGCATCCTCCAGTGATTCTGATGCAAGTAGGCTGTGAATCTACAATGTAAAAGGTTAACAATGTAAACAATTTACATGCAACAATGTAAAAGGTTACAATGTAAAAGGATAACAATGTAAAAGGTTTGCTCTACTATAGTCTATGTGTGGTGTCACATTAATCCTCTAAAAGGAAAACTAACTCATGCTGCTTGCTTGATTAATAATTGATAAGTACTTAGAGTCTCCTATGACATGTCCTAGACCTACTTTTCAAGCCAGACTGTCTAAACCAATCTTACTATTTTTGTCTGTATTCCTAAATAATACCCTTTCCATCCACATAAATTTGAAGCTCCCCTTCCACACTCTTAGACGCCCTCTTCCAGATTCCTTACCTCCATGTTACTAAATAAAATCCTAACTATTTTTAAAGGCACAATTTTAAAAATCCATGTTTACTCTAGTTAGAAATAGGGTTTCTCATTTATCTAGTTGCATACACTAGATATTATCTTATCTTGAGTTATCATATCTTGAGTTACATTTTATGTGAGTATACATTTCTTATCACCCAACAGGGTACTACCTTCATGTTTCTTTGCATTTTCCACAGCAGTTTCCATAGCATAGGTATACATCAGAGATGGGCCATCGGTGTTTGCTAATTTAATAAATAAGGTCACCCATTAAGCCATATAAAGGTCTTACTTCCACTAGGGAATTGAGGAGGCAAATTGAATATTGAAAAGGAGCTTTAAAAATGTCATCTACTTCACCATAAGATTTCACACAGCACTCAACCGTATAGACACAAATGTATTGGGGAAAAAATGCCTGTCTTCTGTAAACTAAATCAAAGTCATAACAAAATTTTCTTATACATTTTCTCCCAAGCTTGATTATTGCAAGTAAACAATTAACTCAAGTAAAATTATTAGAGATGGTACCTTCCAAACCTTTCTTATTACAATCCCATTCAACACCAAGGGGTATAAACTGAATCAGAAAAAGATGTAGGTGTACAATAAATTATTGTTAATCATACTTACCCTATTCTGCTACCAAATACTAGATGTTATTCATTCCATTAATACAAACCTGTAGTTTTGTACCCATTAACCATCTTCACTTTGTCACCCTTTCCCAGCTACCATTCCCAGGCTGTGGTAACCTTTATTCTGTTCTCTATCTCCATGAGTTCAATTTATTTTTTAGCTCCAAGAAATGATAAATGCTTAAGGTGATGGATACTCAAGTTACCCTGTTCTGATCACTACACATTGTATGTCTGTATCAAAACATCACTTGTACTCCATAAATATATACAACTATTATGTACCCATAGCAATTAAAAATATATTTAAAAATTACAGGAAGAACAAACAGTACAGCAGTAGAACTATAATAGCCAGATGTATCAATGACAAAGAATAAAACATCTGAAAACAAACAAAATAGAAATGTGGGCACAGTGAAGACAAAAGCAATAACTGAAAGTAAGTGGTTACAATCAAAATAGAAACACACAGCTGGCAAATTAGTTTTGCAGAAGAGTTTAAGTTTTCCTATTTCCTTGGCAACTGAAGAAGGTTGTGATGTTAACTGCTTAGACATCTGCATCCTCAGAACCATCTCCTCCTTTAGAAACTAGAATAAATACCAAAGTAATACTATGGGCCAGAATATACTACTCCTTAACAAAACCAAATGAAAGCAATGAAATAAAGCTTTTAATATGTGAATTATCTTTGGTTTAATGCCTGAGAGGGATTAATTATTTTTTGTTTTCTTTGTTTTCTTTAGAGAAAAGTGAACGTCCATGTAATGGCAGGAATTTCCTGAGGTTGCTACATTCTAAGTGTTTTGGACCCTCGAGCTAATCATTACAAACTATCCCTACACTCTTAGGAGATCTTTATTATTATTCTTTTTAGGTTGAAGTTGGCACTTGATTACAGACCCAGTTTGCTCATAGCCTGTAGAACATGGGCATGAATACCAAGAAACAGCCAAAGGCAAGCCAGATTTCAATCACAGAAGACTCTTATTTCCCATATTAGAATAAATTTAAACTGACAAAGGACAAAAGTCAACGATATAAAGTCAAAACTAAAAATACAAAGGATTTGGTATACAACTCAACATTCTAGAAATGTCAGTTCTTTTTTCTAGGTTTTGTGTGTGTGTGTGTGTGTGAATCTCTAGAAACAGATGGTTATGTCTTAGTAGTCACAGTACTCAGTCTGCCATCTTGCCAGTATGTACCTGATCTGATTTAAAAGTTCAGGGACTTTTTTCCCCCAAATATCAAGCTTTGTTGTGATAATGTCAGAATTATTCATACTTGGTTAGGTACATAGGTACAGGTACAGGAAGCCACATATAAGAATCACCCAATTATTTACTGAATTTCATTTTTTGTTGTTATATGTGATATAAAACTTATGTGAAAGAAAAGATAGAGATTAATAGAATAAATTATCTTTAAGGGCATAATGCTATAGCTGTTTTTTAAAGAGCAGCTCAATCTCCTCTCCTCTCTTCTCCTTTTCTCCCTTTTCTCACCTTGCCTTGCTTCTCCCATGCTTCTCCTCTCCTTTCCTGTCCTCTCAGAAATGGAGAAATGGAGTTGAGTAGCTATGGGTAATTGCAAGTGGTTCAATGAAATATAGGCCCTTGGAAGCTCAAAGTTAACAAACGGAAGTTAATAATGCTTGCAAAGTGTCTTGAGGTGAAAATGTATTTTCCTAGTCACAGATATAAAAAGTAAATAACTCGTATGTGTTCATCTGTGAAATCTTTGGCATTTAAAATAAATCCTCATTCTCTGGGTGGGCAGCCTTGGAGGAGATGAAAAAGTTTTGGCAAATTAGACACTCAGATTTCTACTCATACGGTAGGTATCTCAACTTGGCTTCCTCTTTTGCTTACTCCTAAATAAATTCCACACAGAAGGCTGTTTTTAAAAAATCATAATAAATAATTCAGGAATTATATGTGCCAAATAATCGATTAAAATAATTGAGGTCAACAGGCATGTGGTTTGCACTCATTCCCTAAGGCTGCTGTGACAAATTACTATAAACTTGGTGGTTTAAAATGACAGAAATGTATTCAGTCACAGCTCTGGAGGCCAGAAGTCAAAATCAAGGCATCAGCAGGGCTGCATTACCTCTGGAGACTCTAGGGAAGGATGCTCCCTTGTCTTCCCCAGCTTCTTGATTCCTTGGCTTGTGGCCACAACCTCTTTGCTCCATCTTCAAATTGCCTTTCTTGTGTGCCTCTCTACTCCTCAATGGGCTACTTGGGAGGCCACTTGTTATTGGGTTTAGGACAAACTGAGATAAGTCAAGAGGTTCTCCTCATCTCAAGATCCTTAACTGCATCTGCAAAGACTCCTTTTCCAAAAAAAGGCAACATTTACAGGTTCCAAGCATTGAAATATGAACAAAGCTTTTTGGAGACCATCATTAAACCCAATAGAGAGTTCGCATTTCAATTCAAAAAATCATTTTTTTTATTTTTTTCTTTTTTGAGACAGTTTCATTCTGTTGCCCAGGCTGCAGTGCAGTGGGGCGATCTCAGCTCACTGCAACCTCCTCCTCCCCAGTTCAAGCGATTCTTGTGCCTCAGCTTCCTGAGTAGCTGGGATTACAGGCACATACCACCATGCCTGGTTGATTTTTTTGTATTATTAGTAGAGATGGGTTTCACCATGTTGGCCAGGCCAGTCTTGAACTACAAACCTCAAGTGATCCACCTGCATCAGCCTCCCAAAGTGCTGGGATTACAGGCATGAGCCACCACGCCTGGCCTCAAAAGGTCATTTCATAATAAAGGGTCTAGGCTTGGATATAAATAAATTATCAGCTATTATGTAATACATTCTTCAAATGAGATCATAAAGCTACTAATCCAATTATTATTTATTATTAGAACTATGTTGGAATTATACTATAACACTGCTGAAAGTACAAGCAATGTTGTATAATACATGTTCCTAAAAGAACATATAAGAAGTGTTACTGAAATAACAAACATTTTCCTCTAAAGAATTGCTAGGCATGAATCCTGTAAACTCCAGCTAAATGAAGCTTAATAATAATAGTAAATTGAGTGTGCCATGCACCATACTAAGTGTTTCACACATTGTCTGGTTTAATCCTCATGATGACTTACAAGATAGCATAACAGACTTCTCTGAATGCTGATTCTTCCTTGCCATAACATCTCTTCCTTTCCAAAAAAAAAAAAAAAAAAAAAAAAATTTCTTATTTTCTGGTGTCTGGTATCTTACAAAAAGCTGGGTCTTCATTAAGTCAGTGATGATAATCCCAACCCCTTTGCTGGTGAGTGGATCAGGAATAGACATGGAACACAATTGTGGCCAATGATACTTGAAGAAAGCCACTGAGGAGGTTTCTAGAATAAAGTTTCTTCACACATTGTATAGTTTGTTAGAGGTGCCATTACAAACTACCACAGACTGGGTGGCTTAAACGGCAGAAATTTATTTTCTCTTAGTTCTGGAGGCTAGAAGTCCAAGATCAAGATGTTGGCAATGTTGATTTCTTCTAAGGTCTTTCTCCTTGGTCTTTTCTCTTTGTCTATCTGTCCTCTTCTCTGAAGGACACTGGTCATATTCAATGAGAACCTACCCCAGTGACCTTATTTAACTGTAATTACCAGTATCCCCAAATTGTCACATTCTGAGGTACATGGGGTTAGAACTGATGAATTTGGAGGTGACATGACTCAGCCTACAACATGTTTAAAAAAACACACACAGAAAAAAAAATCTTCATCATTTAAACATTGTCTCTGCTGGGTGTGATATCTAACAGGAAATGACCCTGTAGATGACAGAACAGTGGACAGAATCTAGAACCTTTCTGACATCATGAGACTGGGGCATCCTTGACTTAGGACTTCCTATTACGGGTGATAGTTACTGTTCTTATTTTTAAGCAGTTGAGGTGTTTTTTTTCTCTCTCGCTTCTGCTACAGTATCTAATTTGTATAAGTAAATACGTTTATTTTCATTACCATTTCACAAATACAGAAACCTTGTCAGGAAAGCTGGAATTCTGATCCAGGAATCTAACTCCTGCCTGAATGTCCATAAATAATAGGTCTGTGGCATCAAAATGTTCTCTCCAATACTCAGGCTTTCATTTCAGTTTTATAAAAGCCTCCTAGAGAAAAATTTAAAAGCAGACCTTAGAATATTACTAGCTGGTTGTTCTAGAAATCTAGAAGCAAGGAACTGTGCAAAGAATTAAGTCAGCCATGAAGGTATTTTGATGAACAAGAAAGTATCTCTACTAAGATAAGGTTAAAAAACAATAAGAATGGCTACAATATAAATACACAAAAGTCAACAGATAAAGAAAAAGTGGTATATATACACTATGGAGTACTCTGCAGACATCAAAAAGAATGAAATCATGCCTTTTACAGGATCATGGATGGAGCTGGAGACGATTATCCTTGGTAAACTAATGCAGAAACAGAAAACAGAGTACCTCATGATATGGTTTGGCTTCGTGTCCTCACCCAAATCTCATCTTGTAGCTCCCATAATTCCCACATGTTGTAGGAGGGACCCAGTGGGAGATGACTGAGTCATGGGAGTGGATATTTCCCATGCTTTTCTCATGATAGTGAATGGGTCTCACAAGATCTGATGGTTTTAAAAGTGGGAGTCTCCCTGCACAAGCTCTCCTTTTGCCTGCTGCCACCCACGTAAGACATGACTTGCTCTTCCTTGCCTTCTGCCATGACTATAAGGCCTCCCCAGCCATGTAGAACTGTAAGTCCAATTATATCTCTTTCTTTTGTAAATTTCCCAGTCTCAAGTATGTCTTTATCAGCAGTGTGAAAACAGACTAATACACTGCATGTTCTCACTTAGAAGTAGAAGCTAAATGACGAGAACTCACAGACACAAAGACAGACACAATGGATACTCAGCCCTACTTGAGGGTGGAGGATGGGAGGAAGCAGAGGAGCAGAAAAAAATAAATATTGGGTACTAGGCTTAGCATCTGGGTGATGAAATGATCTGTACAACAAACCTCCATGACACAAGTTTACCTATATAACAAACCTGCACATGTACCCCAAAACCTGAAAGTTAAAAGTCACTAAACCAGTTAAATGAGATTATTGTTAAGAACCTAATACACAAATTGTGCTCTCTCTACTAATCTCTGTAGATAGTTTGAGCCCAGTCCTTAATTCTCTTTGGCAAGAATTGCAAATTACCTTTAGCTACGGATTTCATTGTTCAATTGGTTTTAATTACAGCGTTTTCCATTACTCATCATTTTCCTTATTTCAAATTAAGCCTCTCTTTTACTTCTTCCCTTAAGAGGAAATGAGTGTTTGTCTTTTCTCAAACCTTCCTTTACATATTTGTATCACATGCCTTTTGTTTGCCTTTCTGGAAGAAACCCACTGATCTCTCATGTCCACAGATGCCTCATCATCCCAGCATAAATTATTCCAATGTTTCATGTATTTACTTTTTTAAATTTTAAAAAATAGCCTGCCTTTCTTCTTCTGAGATGCAATAATATAAAGAAACATGGACAGCCTATTTCTTGTGCTTCAAAGAACATATTCCTAATAATTTGGGCCACTATTTTGTTCCATTCTAGTGTTTTTATTGTGTGTGGAAAAATCCTTCAGGTTAATTCCTCAGTTTTACTCAGAACTAGAATGCCTGGCAGTGTGAGGTCAGTGTTATCACCAATTCTCAACCAGCATCAGGAAGGACCACACTTAACCCAGCTGTGACTGATAGATAACTCCTGGCTTAGCAGAAACTGTGAGCTTGTGTGCGATGGTTAAGCAATGTAATAAAGGAACCAGCTCTAGTGGAGAGACTCTGAGCTCCAGAAGACTCACTGAGGTCAGAGTCCCTCTGCCTTACTTTCTAGTGATATATGTTTTGCTCTATTTTCTAATTTACTTTGGTCCTATTTGGCTTTAGGGGTATATTTTTCTTCAGTGACTTTTACTTTGCAGCTGATTATGGCGTAAGTACTGCTGCAGATGGCTTTTTTGGCCCCAATTAATGGCCTCCCTTTGCCATGTGACTTTGCAGCTCTTTCCACCAAGACATGAAGCCTGTCCTCCAAGTCTTTAATATAGAGCTGGCTTTGTACCTTTGTACCAATAGCATCTGGTGAAGGTGGCAGCTAACCACTTCTGAAGGTAGGCCTCAAAAAGCCCTTTGCACATTTTCACTGTCTCAGAATGTTACCTTTGCTAGGAGAACAAACCCTAGATAGCTTTCTGGAAGATGAGAGACCACATGGAACAGAGACCAATGATCTCGGCTGAAGACAACTTCAACCAGTTCCCGGCTGACCCACCAACTGACCACAGATGCAAGAGTGAGCTTAACCAAGATCAGCTGAGGTTGGCCCAGATCAGCAGAACCACCAACCCAGTCCTAAGTTCACAAACAAAAATAAATTTTCATTGTTACATACCACTGTGAAGGAAATGGCTGTGCTTTACTCAGTAGTAGTCTGAGGTGGCTGCCTGGTGCAGCATGACTTAGCAGGGTTTGGAATGCAGGCGCACAACTCCGCTTGTTATATAACCATGCCACGTGAGGTGCATTAGGTGATCACGCATCTGAGCTCGTACTTGGCTCACAGCCACTATTGTCTGTAAAGGTGTAATTACCCTACTAAGGCTGTACACACAGCTTGCAGTTTGCACCTGCGGCTGACACCCAGGCTCACTCGCGCCCAGAGAGAGAGTAAAAGCCATGTCAAAACTGTGTACAATTCTTCGAGTATTTTTCCAGCTACCTGCCATTGGTCTATCCACTCCCCTCAGTCCTCAGTTTGGGCTGGAACCTGACACTTGGCATGAAAATTGGCATCACGAACAGGATCCCAAGGTGGGTGAGCCTTTGGTCCCCGCTGATTCTTGGTTGGCTCTGTGGCCACAACATGGGTTGTGGTACCAGACTGCAGCTGTGCTGTGAGGATGGGCTCTGGTGGAGACTGGGCGGTGGTAGGTGGGTCCCTTGTGAGCATGGAGAAGGCCCTGAAGTTGCTGGAAGCACAGAGCACTGAGAAGGAAGGAGCCTTTGCTGGCAGAATTGGATGGGCATTTTTGACTGCGCTTGGAGTACACACCCAGTCCCTGAGGGATGCCACAGACGTAAGGGCTTTCCAGGCATAGGCGAGGCACCTGGAGGCCTGGCTACACAGTTCAGAAAAAGAATTAGAAGCTGCCATGAATGGGGACCTCCAGGCACCCCCTGGAAGCCTGGCTACAGAGCTTGAAAAAGGAATTAGAGGCTGCTGTGAATGCAGGCCTGGAGGCCATTGGTGGGACCGAGGGGTCCGTGCAGTAAAGAAGGGGAAGATGCCCATGGGAAAATAGGGGACCCCAACCAGTAACACACTCAAAGATGTGGATAGATTTGATTTTGGCCAGGGTTGAGAAACAGAAAATTGATAAGCAGCCCAATGAAGTACTCTTAACTTTGTGGAGACAGTTGCCTCTGGAACAGCAATTCCAGAAAATGCCCAAGAGGAAGAAGGGGAGAAGGACATTGCTGCGTGATCTGGTCCCACCTGGGGTGTTCCAGCTCAAAGACTATGTACTGAAGCCAGGCAGGGATGTAAAGCCTTTTCTGTTTATGAGGGAACTGGCCGAGGTGCCCAGCTTGAGGGGACACTGGGCAACCAGAAGCCACATGTGAAATTGACAAGCCACTGGTCCCTGCACCCAGATAAGTTTCCAGGCAAGGCTGCATAGACAGCTATGAAGTGTCTATGGTCAATGAAAGTGAAATCTGTATCTCTGCACCTTGGCATCAGCCACCTGGCCCCTGGTTATGCACTGTGTATGTCTCTCCCATACCTGTATACATTCTGGGGGTGGACACTTTACACAGCTTGACAGCTGTCTCATCTATCACATATTTGATGGACTACTTGACAACAGAATTGGGACAGTACCACTATGGGGTGGACTTGACTAATGCATTTTTTTTTACAGAGTCAGGAACAATTTGCCTTCATGGGAAGGTGACAATGGACTTTCACAGTGTTACTGCAGGGCTATGTGCATAGCCCCACCATATGTCATGGTCTTGTTAATGATAATATCCATGGTCTTTTTAATGCTATCAAGCTAACCTCTAATTCTCTTGCAGATTTAGAAGCGGCAGTGCTCCTCTTGCCTGAGATTGCAATGGTGCAGCTGAGACCACCTTCCTGGCAGCCAAGTGGGCTATTCAGCAGGAATAAGCCCTGTGGATAGTTGAGCAGGGGCTCCCATTCGAGCTGGATGTGCATGTGACCACAGATGGTTTCAGCTGGGGCCTGTGGCAGCACACGGAGTGCTTGAGAACACCAGTAGGCTTTTGATCCCAACTATGAAAGGGAGCTGAGCTCTGGTATTCCTTGATAGAGCAGCAGTTAGTGACTGCATGTGCTGCCCTTCAGGTTCATGAGAGCTTGGCAGGATTGGTTACAATCTTCATGCAGACAACTTACCCAATAGCAGGATGAGTGCATTCATGGATAATGACCCCCTGGACTGGGATGGGGGAGACATCCACTTTGGCAAAGTGGAGTGCCTACTTGGAGCAGCAGAGTACACTGAGCACAAGTCCCTTAGAAGTCTTGGGAGCTGCAGTCCTATGCAAGATAAGGCCATGGGGCCTGAGGCACCCCTAGACTCCGAGCCTTTACCATTTAAAGAAGGGGATCCCTCCATTCCCAATGGGCCATGGTACACAAATGGGTCTAGCTGAGGTGCTACTGCTGCCTGGACCACTGTTGCAATCCAACCTAGTACTGACACCATATGGTTTGAAACCGGGTGTGGGCAAAGTAGCCAATGGGCTGAACTTAGAGCAGTATGGATGGTGATCACCAAGGAGGTGACACCTATAGAAATTTGCACTAATAGCTGGGAAGTTTATCGAGGCTTAACCTAGTGGTTAACTACCTGGAAGTTACAAAATTAGCTAGTTGTTCACCAGCCAATGTAGGCCAAGCCATGTGGCAAGATCTATAGGAGGAAGAATGACCTTCTCTGACCAGGTATAGGGATGAACAGTAACCTATTGTTGCCTGTCCTGATGCCCCTGAAGTCAGAGGAACAGAAAACTTGGCTGTGGCCATGGACCCTCCAAGCCCCCAACTGCCTGTGGTTGGCCATCATAGCTCCCTGGGAGAAGCACCTACAGTATGACTTGCCTGTCACTCCTTGGCTGTTCAGTGCATGCCCCCCACGGTTGACTGTTCATAGGGAAACAGCCAGGCGATGAACCCTCCTCTGGGGGGCATATGTACTATCTGTGTTGCCTATTATGAGCTCCCCTGTGACTGTGGCACAGACACAGGACCCAAAGCAACCATGGGGAGCTGGAAGGTGTGGTATCATCAGCCAGAGCAGAAGCCCTTGGTAGCTGCATTGTTATCCAGGGATGGAAAGTTAGCCTGTTATTGTTGTTGTGGGTTAAGGATTCAGGGATCTGCCCTTTGGGCACATGTCCCTGCACAGAGGATGCTCTCAGCCTATGGGGTGGAGTGTAAGGGAAATGGCTGCATGTTATTCTGGAGTAGGTTGAGGAAGCCTCCCAGCGCAGCATGACTCAGTAGGTTTGGAGCGTAAGTGCACAACTTCACACATTATGTAACCAACACTGTGTGAGGCACATTAGGTGATCACTCACATGAGCTTGTGCTTGTCTCAAAGCCACTATTGTCTGTAAAAGGTATAATTACCCTGCTAATGCTTTACATATGGCTTGCAGCTCATGCCCAGGCTTGTGCCCAGGCTTGTGGCTTGCACCCATGGCTCATGCCCAGGCTCGCTTGTGCTGAGATAGAGTAAGAACCGTGTCAAAACTGTCTGTGATTCCTCAAGTGTTTTTCCAGCTCCCTGCCACTTGTCCACCCACTGCCCTCGGTCCCCAGCTTGGGCTGGAACCCGACACTTAGGATGACAAGCATTATGGTCTTGTGGATGTTAATTAGACAGCATTATTATAGCATAAAAAATAGGCACAAGCCCATTTCTAATAATTATTGTATTTTCCTAACCAGTACATATGATTTTTTTTAGATTATCTTGCTTTCTGTTCATGATCGCTTGACATTCTACCTCTTATTTTATTAAAAGTTGTGACATTCTTTGCCATCCTCAGGAGAGGAGCTGGTTATTTTGACTTCCACAGCAATATGCCTAGCAGCCAACCAGGCTGAAGTGAGTGTCTAAATAAGACTATTTAATGGATAATTGTCAGGTTTCTCAGATGCACCACATTTGCTCTATCCACTCTGTTTTTCCTAACCTTATCAGATTTCTTTCTGTCACAGTCCTAATCCATGAAATCATTGTAAATACTGTCTACCCTTTGACCTCATTTGATTAGTAGAAAACATGCTGTCACCAAGCCAAGCTTTGCTCTAAGGGATCTTTCTTAAAGCAATGAGAATAATTACTATTCCAGTAACAGCAACAGTTGTTGAACAAACAAGATTTACCTGGGGATTTGAAGCAAGGGCAAATTTTTCCTCTCAGTTTTTTTTTTTCAAATAAATAAATTAATAGAAGGGCAAAAGCAACAGGAACTAAAAGTATAGATTCCTGTACTACCTAGTTATTGTTTTTTTCTAAATTTGAAAGTCTTATTCACAAGATAAACAGCCACGTCTATTTTTGAAATTTTTTATGGAGGAAAAAAATTCAAGGTGCTAGATTGTCCTGCTTTGACAACTAAAAAGGGGGGGAAATCCCTCTGTCATTTACAATGGATGCAGGTTAATTGTCTGAAAGACTGGCATATAAAAGACCAGTTTATTTGGCTAAGGTATGCAGGTCATTTGAATAGCACAATTAGCAAAGGTGAGCTGGGGGAGTATGAAGGAAATTCAAGGAATCTTCATTTCTGACAACTTGGTGAAGGATATCTGACCTAATACCATAGTGTATAGGTGATGGATTTCTATGAAATTGTAGTTAGTGTGGGAAGAGCATAAAAAGTGTATAGCCAGAAGACAGAAGCCAAAAGCAAAGAACTAGGTGCAGGACGGATGATGGGTTAAAATGAAAAAACAAAACTGAAGACAAAGAGAAGCCAAGAGATTTCAGAATGCAAAGACAAAATGGGGGTAAGGAAAGGAAAGAGAAGATCACACAGTCTATAGACCATTACCAAGTGAGACTATCCAAAGCCATGAAAGACAGGCATAGGCATATACCTGAGTTTCAGGAGTACCTCTAAGAGACTCAGCCAATGTCATCCCATTTTCTGAAAGCAGGAAAAAAAATAAATAAGCCGCTGAAAATTAGATTTTCTTAACAAATGGCTGAGGATAAATACTGCATAGGTACATGAGATATATACTAAAATTAAAATGTAAAAAAATATTTAGACATTTAGGGAAGAAGCCATCTTTTTTGAGAAGTACCTCAGTTTAATAAACTCTAAGCTCTTCTGTTTGCTGATAGTCCTCTGGGCTATGGAAATACTCTGGTTATGGGACTATTGCAGCTATGAGAATAGTACAAGATGAAGCTTCCTGTTATCAAGCTTCACAGGTAATCTGTGTCCTCTGACATTCCTGACTGTTGCTCACTACACAAGAGCCAAGAAAGCAGGGTTGAATCTCATCACCACAGCATGTGTCTATTGCTATTTCATAGTCCCCTCTTCCATCTGCTAAAGATGGAACATGATCTATCTTGCTCACTCTAATTTTTTTTTTGCCTTAAAAACTGGGCCATGAGTTAGAGGCATGAATAGAAACCATCTCTCAACTCCAGGAGGCTTTGCAAATTACAGACTATGAAGTACTTGACATATAGTTTCTAAATACAGTTAATCAAAGTTATAAAACCTAAGAAATAAATAAACTCAAGATTTGAAAATCTATTTGAAAAGTATATAGCTATAGTCCTATCCCATGATAGAGTTCATTTACTTCATCTCTTTTCTTTTCCACCAGAAAAAAACTAAGTATTAAACATAGAAGTTTCAGAAACCTTCTTACAAAACTGTCATAAAAGAACATCATATTTCATGCATATGGGATCATGCTTAGATCGAACACAAAACTAAGACCATAATTTTTTGAGAAAATTTATAATTAGATTTTATCAAATTCAAGTTGTTAAGCATTGTTCTTTTCTTACTGACATTGTGCATAAATGGCTTGAGATCAGAGTTTGCATTATTTTTCATTTTGTGAAAATTATCTTGTTATATTGGTAATATCATTAAAAAATCTTTTTTATTCACAGTAGTTCTCTAATCTCTTTAAAAATATATTATTTCTTTTTATAAGAACTCATCTGTGATTATGGGAGTTAAAAACTTTAAGCTTTTAAAAAATGCCCTTGTTTGTTCAGAGCCCTTCTGTTTCTTACTCAGAATTTGACTTTATATAATAAAGAGAAAACTAAAATTTTACTCCAGTATTAAGTTTCCTACTTGGTTCAGACAAACTACCACTGGATGACACACATACTTGTTGGAGTGGACAATAAATCATCCCATCTACAATAATGAGATGATATCTGATATGGTTTGGCTATGTCCCCACCCAAATCTCATCTTGAATTCCCACATGTTGTGGGAGGGACCAGGTGGGAGATAATTGAATCATGGGGGCAGGTCTCCCGTGCTGTTCTCAGGATAGTGAATAAGTCTTATGAGATCTGATGATTATATAAAGGGGAGTTTCCCTGCACAAGCTCTCTTCTCTTGTCTGCCACCACATGAGATGTGCCTTTCACCTTCCACCATGATTGTGACGTGTCCCCAGCACATGGAACTTTAAGTCCATTAAACCTTTTATCTTCCCAGTCTTGGGCATGTCTTTATCCGCAGCATGAAAATAGACTACTACAATGAATTAGAATCTGATATGGTTTGACTCTGTCCCCACCCAAATCTCATCTTGAATTGTAGCTCCCAGAATTCCCATGTGTCATGGGAGGGACCCTGTGGGAGGCAATTGAATCATGGGGTTGGGTCTTTCCCATGCTGTTCTCATGATATTGAATCAGTCTCAGGAGATCTGATAGTTTTATAAATGAGAGATCCCCTACACAAGCTCTCTTGCCTGCTGCCATGTAAGAGGTGACTTTGCTCCTCATTTGCCTTGATTGTGAGGCCTCCCTAGACATGTGGAACTGTGAGTCAATTAAACAACTTTCCTTTATAAACTACCCAGTGTCGGGTATGTCTTTATTAGCAGTGTGAGAACAGACTAATACAGAATCCTATTATATTTAAAATTTGCTTTAGAATATGCTAAAAAGATATATATGTGATGGGCTACCAAATATTATCTGTACAATGATTTATTTCTCCCTTTGCAGCAAAAGTTTAAGCACCAGAAAACTAAAAACTCTGAAGCACAGCATTCAAATAAAATAATCTCAGGCAATTCAGGTTTCTGTGGGGTCCTCCACAAAGCCAAAAATCTTTCAACAGTGCTGTGGTCTGAGGACAGACATGTTTCGCTTAATACCTTTGTGGTTAATATGACTTTTAATAAAATTCTCCAAAATTATTTCTCCAGAATTAGGTAATATAAATAAAAGAGGCAAAGGCTGGGTTGCAAGTTGACCATTACATCATTCATTTCACCATTGTTACACAAATATTTCGTGACCTCATTTATTTCATAGAATGTACAAGTGAATTTTTGTAACATGTAGGTTACATTTCACCAATCTATTAAACAAGTAAATATTCATATTTGAATGTATGATTGTGCTAAGAAGGGGAAAACTGCATAATTTTCTAAATTCAGAAGAAAGTAAAACTAACATTAAAAGAAAAATATTTAAAACTAACATTAAATGTAAGATATTTATCTGAAATATTTCAAATGGATTAAAAATTACATAATAAATAGCATACCGTATATTTCAATTTGGCTGTATTTAAAAAAAGAGAACCCAAAATAACTTTCAAATTTTTAAATTAAAAAAATTATATTTGGAATATTCTGGAGAGAGGTATACTTCTCTAAATGCCTTAGTAATTCTTGTTTGTGTAACCAATAGATAAGAGAAAATCTAAACAAACTCCACTCAGATTTTACAGTAAAAGCCTGATTGTATAGCTGTTTGTTTATTGAGATAGGTGGGTGATAGATTGGTGATAGGTAGCTATATAGATAGACAAAGAGGATAAGTCATCTTAAAACCTGATAAATACCATGAACTTAATCCCTATAAACCAATAAATTATACAATATATGTCTTCAAAATAGAAATTTAACCTTATCTGACCCACTTATGAGCAAAATTTTCTGGAGCCCTCCACTGAGTTGCTTCATCTCCATACTTTTCTTGTAGCTACTAAATAAACTAAAGTATTTTAACTTCTGTTGTTCAACAGGGAATAATTAATCTGAGATCCTTGAGGCTATTCCACTCAGCCCTCTAAACATACCTGTGGCACATAAAATGGCCACGACCAAAGATAAAGACCATGGGCTTCTTCCTCTTGTTTCTCTCTTAACCTAAAGAAGCAAAGACACACCTACTCATGCCATATTTGACCCTTTGTTAGCTCATTCTCCTAAGCAGAGCAGTCACTGGTCAGATTAAAAGAGCCAGGATGACCATTTGGACCTGATTTTACTGGGAGGGGAGAGGGGCAAAGAAGGGAGTTGCTGTTCCCTAAAATGAGGAACCCTTCAGCCTTCGCATTTTCCTCTTGAGTCCCACAAAGGAGCAGCAACTTTACCCACAACCTTAGTGAGAGGAGGCCTAGCTATTCTTCTTCTTATTCTGTACCAATCCTCCACATATTTCCACATTAGAAAATATTCCTAGCATTTCTGGGCAGGCTGAGACTCTCCTCTTGGGCTCCTAGCTATTCGCACGACAGAACATACTGGCAACCTCTTACTCACAGTTTATAATATAATTCACAAAAAAACCCACCATGTTATTATTGCATAAATTTCTTACAAAAGCTAAACAATATTTTTACTTCTACTTGGTTAAACTATTTTACCTGCATCTACACTGTAATATTTCAAATATCTTAACTTACATTTCATTACTTTTTATCACAGCACCTGTGTAACTCAGAATAGCTGTTGGAAATACGAAGTATAGTTTGCTTCTTAATCCCCAAAACTCACCCCGCCTTTTCCGCAGGTGCTGAATCAAAGAGTGCCGTTTGGACCGAAAGGCCTGTGCCAGGCTTCCACACCATCTGCTTCTTAATGTAAAATAGCTCAGCTGCACAGCAGAGTGAGCTTGACGTACCCACAGCCTCTGAGACAGTGAGAATAGCACAAAGAGGTCAAGCAAGGTGTCAAGGCTGACACCGAAAGAGCCTCATTTTTTTTTCTAGATAAAAATCACGGCCAGGCGCGGTGGCTCACGCCTGTAATCCCAGCACTTTGGGAGGCCGAGGTGGGCGGATCACGAGGTCAGGAGATCCAGACCATCCTGGCTAACACGGTGAAACCCCGTCTCTACTAAAAATACAAAAAATTAGCCGGGCATGGCGGTGGCGGGCGCCTGCAGTCCCAGCTACTGGGGCGGCTGAGGCAGGAGAATGGCGTCAGCCCGGGAGGCGGAGCTTGCAGTGAGCCGAGATCGCGCTACCGCACTCCAGCCTGGGCTGCAGAGCGAGACTCCGTCTAAAAAAAAAATAAAAAATAAAAATAAATAAAAATTAAAAATAAAAATAAATCACAACCATAGGTTGCCAAATTAATATATTTTAAAAAGATTAAAAATTTTAGTTGCTTATTAAGACAGCATAGATGGTGAGTGAACTAATTATTTAGATTATTTTGCCAAGTTACAGCTAGTTACAGATGAAGAAACAGCTCCTGTTTTTAAACCTCACCCTCAGAGTGTAAAATATTTATATGAGCATGATACAGAATATCATGAGTCATTTTACTTTTATAAAGGAAAATGCCAACTCATTTCCAATGTCAGCAACTTTTTCTAAAGTTTAGGATTGTCTCTAACCAATTACAAAAAACTAACAAGCCAAGCTCAGATAGAGAAAGACCACAGTATCTCACTTATGTGGAATATTTAAAAAGTAGAATTCACAGAAACAGAGAGTAAAGTGGTTGCCAGAGGCTGGGGGCTAGAGGAGCTGGGAAAGCGTTGGTCAAAGCACATGGAATTTCAGTTAGATGGGATAAATAAGTTCAAGAAATCTATTGTACATCATAGGGATTACAGTTAATAACAGTACATCGTACACGTAAAAATTCCTGAGAGTAGATTTTAAGTATTCTCACCACAACAAAATAAGTATGTGAGACAATGCATGTGTGAAATATCTTCACTTAGCCCTTCCATTATGTATACATATATCAAAAAAACATGTTGTATGCCATCAATATATATTATTTTACTTGTCAGTTTGAAAAATCAATTTTAAAAGCTAATTATTCAGGACAAACACTTTTTTTTAAGAATAATTACGTTGGGAGATCACCATGGCATCTTTTAGAAGCAGTTTAAATCTCAGTGGAAAACAAAACTACTTATTAGATATATCCTTGTAGCACACCATGCTTGCATACAACTTAGAGGAACATCATTGCTCAGGCTGTCTAAATAAATGACACATAGAAAAGGGATAAGGTCAGGATATAGAAATATACAGAAAAGCAGAGGCCTATGGGGAGGTGGGGTCAGGCTTAAGGGTTTGCAACTAATTTTTATGAATACAAAAATTTTGGACAGAAACAAATTCAAGTTTCTTTCTTAAATATCAAGAGAAAAGGAGTATCTGTTTGTTATTTTTCTCTCAAAACATATTTTTTACAGTCTGTAATAGTTTTGGTATGAGAGTCATCTTACATAATTTAAATAAATTTAAATTAAATCTTTTTTAAAAAATAGGAACAAAGAGAGAACAAAAGGGCGGTCATTTCTTAGAGAAATCTTGGTTTATTTTGCATTATTATTTTTCCAGAAAAATTATTAATAAAATATGCAATATGGAAAATAGTGATAAATCAGATCAATACATCAAGATGCATCAAGATTCTACCGGTACTAGACTCTGTGTGGGTGTAGTGCACTGGAAAGGTGGAATTATGGAACATTTTTTAAAAGCAACTGTCCGTGTGTAATTATTACAATTTAATTAATGGGTAAAGAAATAGGCACGAGAAAAATGAGGCATAGTGTGAGATAAAGGAGATGAGGAATCCCAAGAATGTCACCAGAGACAGATTTTGCTTTTTAAATATTAAACATGGAAAAATTCATTCTCAGATTGCCCCATTTAGATGGTCATATTAGTTTCCTATTGCTGTGGGTACCAACCACTGCAAACTTGGTGGCTTAAAACAATAGACATTTATTATCTTGTAGTTCTAGAAGTCAGAAGTCCAAAATGGGTTTCACTGGACTAAAACCAAGATGTCAGCAGGGCTGGTTCCTTTCAAAGGCTCTAAGGGAGAATTTGTTCCCATTCTTTTCCCAGCTTCTAAAAGTTACCTGCATTCCTTAAATAGTTCATTTGACCTTCATTCCTTGAAGATCCTCATCAAAGCCAGCAGCATAGCATCTTCCAGTCTCTTTCAGACTCTGACCCTCTTGCCTCTCTCTTATAACAGCCTTGTGATTGCACTGGGCTCACGTGGATAATCCAAGATAATCTTTCCATCTCAAGATCCTTAACTTAATCACATCTGCAAAATCCCTTTCGCCATGCAAGGTAACATATTTACAAGTATAGGGGATTAGCTCATGGACACCTTTGGGAGGGAGGGGCATTAATCTCCTATTACAATTGTGGACTCGCATTTTGCTTTGGTTAAAATACTCTCCCAATTTGGAAGCTACTGAGCATGTTGATGCTAAAATTAATATTCCAACCTCTAGGCAAAATATCTCTCAACTGCATGGAAAGGGCTCACATGGATGATGTATTTTATTTTGGACACTTGGTTGCAGTCTAAATGAAATTAAGTTGAAAGTGGTAGCCACTCTGTGGCTGAGATGTGATTAAAGGAGTGAGATAAGACAAACACAGAAGGATCCTGTACACACAAAAATAGATTCAGCCACAGCAAGCCCTGCTGGCATGGTGAAAAGACAATCTATACATAGATTAAATGTAAAATGAAAATTCACACAGAAGTAGTAGCTATCATGTGTACTTGACCTCTCAGGTGAAATAGAAGAATTAATATAAATCACACAAGACATTTAAAAGTGTATTCAGTCAAAACTTACATGGGTTTAGGAAATTATTTTGTAATGTGAATGAGTGATATCCCAAAGTATGTTCTGACCCCAATGTCCAGGAATTGTGGATTTTATTTGAATATGGATATCCGTGGCATACATCCAAGCAGATGGAAACTCTCTGGAAGAAATAAAACTAGACATTTCTGTCCCTCTTATCGTAGCAAAGAACTTCTGCTCTAAACAAAAGCCCTGATAATTCTTTTCAAATATCTGCATTAGGCATGATAACAGTCTATACAAACAATGAATTAATTGTAAGATCTGCATGCAAGGATAGGAATATTTTATTCTAAACTTGGCTAAGCCACTTTGGTAGAGGTAGGTCACTGTCTTCATTACCTATTGCTACATAACAAATTGCCCCCAAAACTTAGTGGCTTAAATCAACAAACATTTTTATCTCACAGTTTCTATGGATTAAGAATATGGAAGCAACCTAGCCAGGTAGCATCTCATGATTCTGCAATCAAGATGTCAGCTAGAGCAGCTGCAGTCATGTCAAGGCTCAAGTGACAAAGGGTCCACTTCTGAGCTCACTCAGTTGTTGGGAGAACTCAGAAGATTTGCTTCTGACCTCTTTCCTGGGCTTCTCAACATGACTGTCCCATGACATGGACACTGACTTTCTCCAAAGAGAACCATGCAAGAGATGGCAAAAGCACATTTATGATGGAAGCCACAGGTTTTTTCTTAATAACTTAATCTCAGAAGTGACACCCATCACTGCTACCACATTCTACAGTTTATTCTTGAACAATATGAGTTTGAACTGCATGGATTCACTTATACATGGATTTTCTCCTGCCTCTATCACCCCTAAGACAAGAAGACCAACTCTTCCTTTTCATTCTCCTCCTCAGCCTACTCAATGTGAAGATGACAAGGATGAAGACCTTTATGATGCTCCACTTCCACTTAATAAATAGTAAATATATGTTTTCTTCCTTGTGATTTTCTTAGCATTTTCTTTTCTGTAACTTACTTTATTGTAAGAATACGGTATATAATACATATGACATACAAAACAAGCGCTAACCGACTGTTTATGTTATGAGTAAGGCTTCCACTCAACAGTAGGCTGTAGTAGTTAACTGTTGGGGAAGTTAAAAATTATACAAAGATGGCCAGGTGCGGTGGCTCACACCTGTAATCCCAGCACTCTGGGAGGCCAAGGCGGGCAGATCACGAGGTCAGGAGATCGAGACCATCCTGGCTAACACGGTGAAACCCGTCTCTACTAAAAATACAAAAATATATATATATATATATATATATATATATATATATATATATATATATATATATATAAAATTAGCCAGGCATGGTGGCGGGTACCTGTAGTCCCAACTACCGGTGGCTGAGGCAGGAGAAGGGCTGAACCTGGAGGGCAGAGTTTGCAGTGAGCCGAGATCGCGCCACTGCACTCCAGCCTGGGCAACAGAGCAAGACTCTGTCTCTCTCTCTCTCTCTCTCTCTCTCTCTTTCTCTCTCTCTATATATATATATACACACACACAAAGATTTTTTGACTGTGCAGGGGATCAACACCTCTAACTCCCATGTTGTTCAAGGGTCAACTCTATTTATTAGTAGTGAGGTAATGTATTAGTCCATTTCCTTGCTGCTAATAAAGACATACCCAAGACTAGGTAGTTTATACAGTAAAAGAAGTTTGATGGACTCACAGTTCTGTGTGGCTTGGGAGGCCTCACAATCATGGCAGAAGGCAAAAGGCACATCTTACATGGTGGCAGGGAAGGGAGAATGAGAACCAAGTGAAAGGGCAAATCCCTTGTAAAATCATCAGATCTTGTGAGGCTTATTTACTACCACAAGAATAGTATGGGAGAAAAGCCCCCATGATTCAATTATCTCCCACTGGGTCCCTCCCATGACATGTTGGAATTATGGGAGCTGCAATTCAAGATGAGATTTGGGTGGGGACACAGCCAAACCATATCAGGTAACATACCCTAGCCCATATTCAACAAGTAGGAATTCTACAAAGTCACAAATACCAGGAGGTAGGAAATGTCACAGACCACCTTAGAGACTGCCTGCTGTAGTCACCTGGGAAAACTCTCCTCCTAAATTAACTTTCCTAAGGAAGTAATCGTGCTTATACTTTGGTATTGGATCATTTTAAAGCTAATTTCCTAAAGACTAATGTGTATGTCTATCAAAGATAAACAAAGCCAGACACTACAGTGGTAAAGACAAATTTGTAATCAGTAATATACTATTGCCACACAGAAGAGTGTCCAGTGTAGGCTGAACTCAACTTTGATTTGTGCAGAGGTAACTGAGCATTTTAAAGGGAGAATGGGAAGGTTGACAAGGGGTCTAGTAGCCTATCAGTAGAGTCAGAAGTGAAAAATTACTGAGACTGGGTCACTAAATGTCAATTAAACCAGCTGTATCTGTTGGCTGCAAATTGCCCAAGTTAGAATTCTCTCCTGTCACAGAGACTGGGAGTCAGAGACCCTTTCCTTCCTAATTGTTACATATTAAAGTAACACACTTCTGTGTTGTAGGAAAAACACACTTCTGTGTTGTAGGAGATACATATACATCTCAAAGGGATGGATGAAAGATTCACAATCATGAACAGTTTTTAGAAAATGCTTGAAAAGAGTTGTCAGAGCTCTATAATCAGGTGTTGGCTGTGACAAACAGTCAATTCTTTTGGCAGCCTTGAACTTTCTCAGGTAGGCTCTGTAAGGGGACTGGGATCATCCTAGAGATGCAACCTTGAAATGTTAGAAACTATGCTAGTGTTTGTTTCAGCCTTTTAATGCCGGAGGATGGGACAGACAGAAAAAATCTTCTATGCTGAGAGTTTTTATAGGCCAAGATCAAGAGTTTTTATAGCCAAGAGGAAGGCCCAATGGAGACTACCTAGAGTTTGGTCAAAGGAAGAATCTTTGTCATGTCCATATTATGACACTTTAAGCCCATTCATTCTCTATTGGGCCTCAGTTACCAAGTGCATTAATATGCAAGTTCAGTGGTACCTGAGTCAGTACTGGTGAAGACAGGCATCCATTCATGCTACTCAGTTCTCCACTTGTGACTGGAATTCCTCAGCTAATTTATCACCTTCTTCCTTGCTCGTGGGTTGGCTGATCATGGGCCTTGTCGACTGTTGGTCCCCCAAATGTAGAATCAATTTGTCTGCCAGCTTGGCTAGATGTAGAAGCCAGCTGGCTACGCTGACTATTCTCAGGACCAGGGAGAACCCAAAGAACAGCCCCTCCAGGACAGCCAGCCAGGCCCCAGCAAACCAGCCAGAAATTTCTGAAAACTTCCAGAGCTGGTCAGCTATGCTTGACATCTGTGTTCCAGAGCCGGGGACCCTCATTCCAAACTCACAGCGCCAACTCTTGCTATAATATGTAGCTTTTATTTTCCATTTGCACTCTTCTTCTGATATTTTTGCATGTTCAGGGCTGGCCAATCTTAGTAGAAAGAAACACTTTGTTATGTTCAAACTTTTCAAGCGACATTGTTCAGTGCATTTTCCAAACCAGAAGGTACTAATTAAAAACACTTCAGTAAGATTCTGGATTTTCCAGTACTCAGTTCCCCAAACTGAATGGGAACACATACAGGAAAACATTCATTTATTAAAAAGTTGAAGTACTATGTGATAGAATGAAATGTAGTGGAATCACCAATAGCAGGTCTATTATCTTTGATGTCAATATTTCTAATATTTTCCATAACATGTATCACAAATAGCTGAGTCTTTTTTTTTAATATCACAAATATCACAAATAGCTGAGTCTTTTTTTTAAATATCACAAATAGCTGAGTTTTTTTTTTAATTTTAAGCCCTTCCAGTGCTTATAGTAAGTAGTCTTTTTAGAAAAAAATCAAGTTTTCAGTGACTTTTATAAACTTTGGGACAAAATGGTTATGCAATGTAACAATAATACCAATGTTGAAGCACTGTCTTTTAAAAAAATATTTCATTGATAAATAAAAGTTGTGTATATTCAAAGTGCACAGCGTGATGACTTGATATATTGTATATATTGTGTACTGACTACCACTATTAAAATAATTAACACATCCATCACAACCTATAGTTATCGTTTGTATGTGTAGCAGGGTGGAGGAGAGGATAAGACACTTGAAATCTGCTCTTTTAGCAAATTTCTTTCTTTGTCCTTTTTTTTTTTTTTTTTTTTGAGATGGAGTTTTGCTCTGTTGCCCAGGCTGGAGTGCAGTGGCGTGATCTCTGATCACTGCAACCTCCACCTCCCAGGTTCAAGCGATTCAGCCTCCTGAGTAGCTGGGATTACAGGTGCCCATCACCATGCCTAGCTAATTTTAGTATTTTTAGTACAGATGGGGTTTCACCATGTTAGTTAGACTTGTCTTGAACTCCTGACTTCAGGTGACGCACCCAACTCGGCCTCCCAAAGTGCTGGGATTACAGGCATGAGCCACCGCGTAATATTGTTAACTACAGTCACCATGCTGTACTTTAGACCCCCAGAATGCATACATCTTAAGACTGGAAATTGTATTCTTTGACCAATATCTCCTCATTTCTCTACACCCCAGCCCATGGAAACCATCATTCTACTCTTGAAGCACTGTATATTAAATGTCACCTGAGGCCTGTTTCCAGTTATCTCCGAGCTTCAATTTACTTGTCTTTGAATTTACGTTAATGTTCCCCTTCTCTCTCTGGGTTGATGTGAGAAGGGAAATGAAATCACATACATGAAAGCTCCTAGCACAATGTCTGTTCTATAATAAATGTAAAATTAATATTTGTTTTTCTGGTTGGAAGGTTATAATTTTTTAAATTATAGATGTTTCTTCAGAAGGAATAGAAGAAAAAATGTTAGGTCTTTGCATGTCTTAATCTACAAACTGTCACCCCAAGACAGCTTTGTACTCAAAATGTGAATTTAGTCCCTTTAGATGATGAGTTGAGGGGAGGGTGAGTTGTTTGTTTTTGATCCCTTGTTGAATGGATAGTCAACCTAAAACCACAGTTCTTACTTGAGTGTCTCCCATACACACTAGCAGAAAATAATTATTTTATGCCTTCACTGTGATAAGATTTGATATCTCTTTTATGAGAGATCTTAAATGCCTATATTTTCCCGAGGCCATTAATCCATTTTATTCTTTTTCTGTTGCAACAGACTGATGTTGGCAGTATCTCTAAAAACAATGAAAGAAAGGAAGGTTTTCGACTAATTAAATATGTTGGATGCTTACTATATATTCACAACATGGTCTTAAATGAAATGGGCAATATATTTGGATTAAAAACAAAAGAGAAGCAAAAATAATTTAGAGAGTTGAACAGAAGTGCGCTAGAGGAAATGCCAAATACACGTTCAGGGACTGAGATTAGGCAATTTGGGCTGAAACACATGGATTATGTATAAGAGTAAATGACAACATGCTTCCTCATTTAGCTATCAACTGTCATCTCGTTGGCCATTCACTTCCAGGCAAGAGCTCTGCCAGATTTCTCAAATGAATTTTCTACACCCATTACATCTGTTTCCTCTCCACCTACTTTCCCCTTTACCCCATGTAATTTGCTTTCCATTTCCAACAATGTGCCAAGTGCATGCTTGCAAAGTTCACTAATGACTATATTATTGCCAAAACAGGTGACCTTCTCTCTTCTTTTGTCTTTTATTCTACAGGACATCTTCAGTGCATTTGACACCTTCTCTTAACATTTTTTCTTACCTACAGTCTTAATCTTTTGCCTTGGTTTCTCTATGTTTTCTAACCATTTCTAGTTATTTTTCCTCATTTTCTTCCCCAGAAACATCTCTGTGCATTACTCAACTCAAAAGGTCTGTTCCTCAGACCCTGTCTCCATATATTTTCTGCCCTGGAATGCAGCCATACTCCAAGCCTTGACTATCCCTTATCAAATGTTGCTTTTCTATGCTGCTGGCCCATTCTCATAGGAATGTGCAGCGCCCTCACATTAACCCTGCATGTTCTATCCCCACCATCTCTTCTCCTCTCAAATGTGACAGTCTTCTCACATGCACCAGCCACCCTCAACCATCTGGCCTATGTGCAGTTCCCATAGTTAATAAAAAATCTGCTAGTTAATTCATGTTCTCTCACATTGCACAGACTTTTTTCATGTACTTCCCTCCACCTGGAATGACCTTCCTATCCTGTGAGACTTTTTAATATCTGCTAGTCTTCCAAGACTCTGCTAAAGTCCTTAATAAGTATTTCCTACCTCCCTATTTTAAGGCAAATGCTCCTCTTCCTTCTGTTTTAAGAGTTGATTTTGGAGGTTTAGTCTCCTGTTTCTTTCAGGTTGTGAATACTTTAAAAAGACAGTCACTGTTTATCTCTTTCCTCTGTTTCCAATGCCCAGCATAATTTGTAACCCACCACACTTAATCAAAACCTCCTCGTTCAATGAAAACATGAATAAAGCAAGCCAGGAAGTTGCCAGGTCTGCCTCTCTGGTGAGTTCTCTACTCTTAGGTGTGTAACTGATTCCTTGGCATGTCCATCTCCACTCATCTCAAATCCAGTACTTTCAATACTTGAAACAATACCTCAGTTTACAATGGAGATCTCCCAATTTAAAGCTTATTCTCTAAGAATTTCCCATTGAAACCAGGATTTTCTCCTCTGTTAGACTGTAAGCTTCTTACGTGACTATCGCATTTCCCCTAGAACTAAATAATACTTAACCCATGTATGTGCATAAGTTTGGACTAAATGAAAGGTTAAATAGTAAATACAAATACTGGAAATGTAACTTGGAGCCAGTTGGTAGGAAACTAAAACCAAATGTTGGCTCTGCCTAGAAGACTTCCTACTTGGTCTTTGTCAAAATCCTTCTCCAGTGTCAATTCCTCCGTTAAACTCTTCCTCAGGTTCCACTTCGCAGATGGTACTTGGGAGATCTCTTATTACAGTGGTTTTGAATGTGCTTTTGCCCACTCCTTCCCCCAACCATCTCCCAACAGTAAGGTAGCTGAGGTCACAACTTCCTATTGCTTTTAGAAAAATACCTTGCCCAGACTGGACATTTGTAGCTATTTGGCTGAACTGAGGCACCAAGAGCTGGGACCCACAGACTTCATCAGAGGTGTTAAGAGTTCAAGAGAAGTGATCGGGTACACAGAGAGCTAGTCAGCAACAGAGAAGCCCCAAAAAGCTGACAGCTTATTTCACAAGTCTTTGCCCCTTTCAGAAAAGGAGAAGACAGCTCTGGAATGTTCTAAGTGACCACTTCTTTTCACAGGAACCCTCACCATTATCCACTCCAAAAGGGCCAGATAAAAAGCTGGACTCTGCCAAGCAACTTCAAATCCAGCTACATGACTAAACCGTTAAACAGACATCCTGATTCAAAGGCCTGGGGTAACTTGCCCTAGCATTTCCTATGAGAACATGTCTGTTTAATAACAATGTAATAACAGATAATAAGGACACCAATCACAGAGAGAGCTGGTTCGGCCCATGTTAAAAGTTGATGATAATTACTAGACTAAACAAATTATTAAAAATATGTCTCTATCTTCAATCTGAATTTTTAAATACTTAAGAATAACATGGGAACTGAGGTTCAATTTAATAAGCATCATTATAACTAATACCAAATGGTTTAGCTACAATTATACTTTGAAAAGTTTTGGGAATTTTATTTATTTTTATTTTTTTGGCATGTCAGGGCAGATGAAATTTCAAAAGAATACATATTTCATTCCTTCTGAAGTGACCCTTAATTATTTGGGGAGGAAAATGAGATGAAGCCTATGTGTCAACATATGCTAGACACCTTTAGTCTGTACATATGTGGACACATTTCAGACATCATAGGTGGAAAATGATTTTAAATGTTTTAAAGTACTTTTTCATTTGAGAAGCAAGGGTAACCAAATATTTACTGGCAAAAGAAAAAGAAAATTGACCTACTCCTCTTCTTCATATCTAAAAATATGTTCATTATGAACACATTTGGGTTCTCTAATATAGGGAACAAATTTCCTAGATCTGAGTAACAGTAATTTGTATTAAATCTGTCCATCAAAGAAATCGGTATTCCAACTCCCCTAAAAGGTGGTGGGGAGTAAAATTAAATACAAAAGTTTTCAAAAAATTGGGTGGTATTTTTTATCATCAAAGAGCTATGAAATAACTTTTTTCATTAAGAATATTTCACTTTGAGACTTTTATTTCTGCCCTTTCCATAACCTGTACAATGTTTTTCCTAATGTCATTTTTCCTGGCCGAGAAGCATGTTAACAAAAATAGAGATTTTTTTTTAAGTGGAGGTGGAGAGAACAGGAGTGTTATGTCACAAGTGACTTCAAATGGAAGAAAAATACCAATTCCACATTTTATTCTGAAGAGAGAATGGAAATTTAAAGATAATGTTCACTAACTTTCCCTGTGTGCCCATCGTCAACCAAAGATTTCTGTGTCTGCTTAACCCAGCATTGATCCAACTAATAAATTGTTCCTTTATAGAAAATAATCTCTGTCCCAACACAAGAGGAAGCAGTGTGAATTCTTTATTTTTAGCTAGGCTGCATATCATGAATCCTTGCCATGTTGAGGAATTGTGCTACTCATTCTTTCTACTAAAGACCATTTGGGGCATTTGAATTAAGTAACCTGCTCTTCATGCTGACTAATACAGATAGATTCTTACCATTTTCCAGTACTTCATGTAAATATTTCCATCTCCTATCAAATAAAACTAGTATTTCTTGACTCTTTTAATATACTTCAAGAAGCTTTTATGTTTGTTTTGGAATGTTTTAATTTTCACTTTAGTGATTTTTAGCTAAAATGTTACTCTTTTACTCTACAAGTTAATTTTGAGTGGAGTGAGAAAAACCCATGTTTCAAAACCAGATGAGATTATCCCTGTGTGATGTTGCACTTATGCACTCTTTTCAGTTAGCAAATATAAATAAAATGCACAGGGATAGCGTTCATGGCATTTTTCAGATATACCATAGGAGTGGCAAGTGGCTGCACAAGAAACAAAAATATACGAATGGCTAACAGGCATATAAAAAGGTGTCCAACATCATTGATCATCAGAGAAATGCAAGTCAAAAGTACAATGAAGTATCATCTCACCCCAGTAAAAATGGTTTTTATCCAAAAGACAGGCAATAATGACTGCTGGTGAGGATGTGGATAGAAGGGAACCCTCAAATACTGTTGATGTTCCCATGGAGCTACTATGGAGAACAGTTTGTAGCTTCTTTAAGAAACTAAAAATAGAACAATCCTACAGCTAGGTATATACCCCCAAAAAAGGAAATCAGTATATCGAAGATATACCTGCACTTGTATGGGTTTCATTTGTTTGTTTGAGATGGGGTTTCACTCCCATAGCCCAGGTTGAAGTGCAGTGGTGTGATCTCAGCTCACTGTAGACTCAACCACCCAGACTCAGGTGACCCTCCCACCTCAGCCTCCTGAGTAGCTGGGACTACAGGCTGGCACTACCACACTTAGCTAATATTTTATATTTTTAGTAGAGATGAAGTCTTACCACATTACCTAAGTTGGTCTTGAACTCCTGGGCTCAAGCAATCTGCCTGCCTTGGCCTCCCAAAGTGCTAGGATTACAGGCCAGAGCCACAACACCCAGCCTCCTATGTTTATTACAGCACTGTTCACAATAGCCAAGATTTGGAAGCAACCTAAGTGTCCATAAACAGATGAATGGATAAAGAAAATGTGGTATGTATACCCAGTGGAGTATTATTCAGCCACAAATAAGAATGAGATCCTGTCATTTACAACAATATGGATGAAACTGGAGGTCATTATGTTAAACGAAATAAGCTAGGCACAGAAACACAAACTTGGTATGTTCTCTTTCATTTGTGGGAGTTAAAAATTAAAAGAATTGAACTCATGGAGATAGAGAGTAGAATGATGGTTATCAGAGGCTATGAAGGGTTGTGGTGGAGAGGAAAGAGAATGGTTAATGTGGACAAAAACATAGTTAGGTGGAATGAATAAGATGTAGTATTTGATAGCACAATAAGGTGACTATAATCAACAATAATTTATTATACATTTAAAAATAACTAAAGAATAAAATTGGATTGTTTGTACCAAAAAGAAAAATGATGCTTGAGGTAATGAATATTTCATTTGCCCTGATGTGATTACTATGAATTGTATGCCTATATCAAAATATCTTATGTACCCCATAAATATATACACCTACTATGTACCCACAAAAATTAAAAATTAAAAAAAGAAATCAAAATTAATGCCTTTGATAAGTAGAGAAATTTTCAAACCGATTGACACATAACTACTGTCCAATAAATTTTCGATGTTATTATAATTTGTCACCGCATCCACTTTCAACACCTGCGACCTCAGTGTTTTCATAATCTGGTTATATCCGCATATTCATTTCCAGTTACCAAATAAAATTCCAAAACTCGGACCTAGTGTGGTCAGTCCCACAATGCCATAAGCCACCTATCTTCTGTTTGCGTTTTTCCCAAATAAGAATTTTAAAATATGCACTGACAATCAATATCAATACATATATTATTAGTGTAAGAATTAATAATGATGCACGAAATACTTTGATCCACTGAGGGAGAGAAGTTATACAAGATTTTATCAATTTCCGGTGGCATCATGTGCTTCTCTCGCTCAGGTTGTGGGCCTTGATATAAGTAGCTCTCCCTTCACTGGCTTCAATCACTTTTTGTTCTGAAGGTATTTATTCCCATTGCTAGTGTTACTGCAGCACCCACAATAGGAGATACACAATAAATGATCCAGAAAATAGTTTCTCTCCTAAACAATCACTTGTAACTCCTGGTAACATTGGCCATAAAATAAACTCTCCCAATCCCACATGCCCAGGGGCTGAAAGAATTCAGGGTGGGCCAGATGGAAATTATATCCTGAACCTACAAGAAATTAAATATGCTCAGCCTCTCCAGTTTCCCTTTTTTTTTTTTTTTTTTTGGTTTACATGGGAACCTGTGTTTGTAATGGAGTTTTGTGTTAACCAGCTGCAGACAGAGTCCTTATTGCCTGTGCCTTCCCAGTGCCACAGAACTCCTTTTCCTAACATTTATTCAAGTCATGGTTTATGGTTTCATATGCTTTTTAATTGATTTTAGTCTTTCCCTACCAGAGGCAATGTTTGGGTGCTTTGTTTGTTTTATTGGTTGGTTGGTTGGTTTGGGTTTGGGTTTACTTGCTAGTTTTGCCCACATTTTATCCCCACTGTATCTAACAATGTCCTAGGGTCTGATAGGCTTTTTAAAAATATCTGGTTGACTGACTACTTAATCAAGTTCTCATGTTCTCTAAGGGTTTCTAAGATGACATGCTTTCCCAATATTCATTTGCCCTCTTCTTTCCTTTCCCTGATGCCTATGCCTTACAGAACAAATGGCCTTGTTGGGTTTAACATATTTCTAAAAACTGGATTAATCAATACACCTCCATTTACAGCAACCACCTCCAGCACTATGATCACCACAATCTTTGTCTTTTTGTTAGAGAAACCCTATCCCTTCTATTTTTTCTCCTGCTACATGGTTTAAATTTCTTATGTGTTATCACTGACCTTGTGCTATGGATGGAACTATGTGGGCAAAATCACTCTTTGGCTTTCTACATAACAATTTTTTCAGGGTTGTTTTCTCTTTCCTATGAGGGAACGTTTATGCTATCTCTAAAATATTGCAAATGGTTCTCCCAGTCTTCCTCTTACCTGGCTGTGTTTCTGGCCAAAGTTGAGAAAATGGAGAAGAAAGCTCATGGTCCCTCAAGTAGCCTACCATACAGAGGACAGCACCTGTGTGGACAAAAATTACAATGTGACGAGAGAGACGCTGTCATGGAGATCTGTATGAAGTGCTGTGAGATAACAAGAGAAACATCCAGATCTACTCCCCAACACACACACACACACACACCCCCACACAAACTCAAGGGAGAAGTCATAGGAAAAAAAGATCTTTAAAATGGCAACTGGAGTCATAAGTATGCATTTGCTGGGTATAGACATCCTACGTAGAGAAAGCCGACTGTAAGCAATAGAGGGGGCAGCCTGCCCAGCTGATATGAGTAATCCAGTGGTGTGTGTATGTGTATGTGTGTGTGTGTGCAGGTGTGCAGGTGTTTATGAAGGAGTGTTTATGAAGGTGTTAGGAGACTAAATATTGAAAGATGAGTATAGACAGGTTAGCATAGTTCAACTAAATATCTTTTACTCTATCCTGTGGGCAATCAGAGGCTGTTTTATATTTACTGGTGAGAAAGATTTCTGGCATAAAGCAGAGAACTGACCGGTGAAGAATGATATTAAAAGCAGAGAGAATTATACAGCACTTGAAGCAAGAGATGGCATGCATTGACGAGCTGATGCTACAACAGAGTCAGTGGAGAAGATATCTGGAGGCATGTTAACAGACTTGATGATGGTTTGAGTGGGTGCTGGATGTAAGGTGAGGGGAGGCATCTTGGATAATGTCTAGGATCACAGAGAGGACGGCAGAGGAGTAAATTGGAGGAGAATATGAGTTTAGTAGTGAAACAACAGGTGAAGATATCCAGGTGGAATCAATGTTTTTATTTGAAAAGCAATGGAAGAATCTGGCTGGAGGAATAAATTTGAAACTCATCAGCAACTGAGCGCAGATGAAGGCAAGTAAGAAAATGAAATTACCCTTGCAGAGTAGCAAGAAAAAAGAAATAAGTTTATGTTTGTTTCGTTCTGAGCTATAATGTAAACAAGGCTGCTTTGCAACAGCTTTATTTATTTTTACTTTCATGCAATTTTTTACACATCTTTTGGAGGGTAAACTTCACCATATCCATTAATAATCCTTGGTTATTTAAAATGGAAAAAAAGAATGAAATTCTGGTGAATCTCCAACTGTAAGGTATAGATGGAGGAAGCAGAGCTACAAAGTACACTGAGAATTGGCCAGAGAAATAGAAAAGAATTCATGTAAAAATGAAAGTTGGAGCATAAAGTGGTAAACAATATAAAACGTCATAAAGAGGGTCAGGTAAAAAGAGGAACAATTTTCTTTTTGGTTATAACAGCTTGAAGGGCTTTGATGATGGTTGCTAGAAAAATTTTAACAGATCAGTGCTGTGTGAGGCCAAAGTGCAGTGATTATTAATGTCAATAGAGGAGAAGGAATAGAGACATCTAAACAGTAGCTCCATGAGGTTTCATCTTAAAGACGACTAAAGAAAACTTCACCAAGACCGAAGATAACATCAATCAAGAGTAAAAAGTAGAAGATACACAAAGAAAGAATAATTTTTGGACCAAGTTCTTCAAAGAGGTGAAGAGAAGTGTGAGGTAGAACACAGAACGATGGCATGAACTTGAATAGTGATGGATACATCTCTGCTAAGGCAGAGTGAACAAAGGGGCATGAGAAGATGAGCGTGAGGAAGAAAAGCCAGAAAGTTAACATTTGCTTCCAATAGCCTTTATTCTCTGGTGAAAGCAAACACAGAGCTAGACAGAGAGATGGAGTGCCGACGGCTTCAATAACCACGTGAGGAATTATAGATGGGGGGATGAGAGAATGACTAAGGCTCCAAAGAGAACCGTTTTGAGTTCACAGCTAGTGACAGCAGATGACCCTAATGCAGTGTGTTAAATCTGTTCTCCAGAGGTATGAACTTCAGGCTGGCACTGGGCCAGAAGAAGATGATTGCTGGCTCTGTCCTGCGAAGGAGGTGTGGGTAGGAGGATTCTCACAGCGGATGCACTTGAACAGGTAAGGGATGGGAATCCCAATGGGTAGAAGAAACAATACAGAAATAGGAGGTTCTAAGGCATGTCTGAAAGTGTCTTATTTCTTATATCTTTACTTTTGCCACAGTGATGGGATTCTCCTTATCAAGGTCCAGCTTTTCTATTGATGTCATGCGGAGAGCAAGCCATGTCGTTCTTGCTTCCAGGAAATATTTTTTTCTGGGAAAGTATGGAAGGAATCTGTGTGCTCTGTGAGCTGCCCTGGCCTGACCACACAGCTGGCTCTGTCAAAAACCAAGAGGATTTTCAGATGTTTCCCTAAGGCAAAGATACATATTGTGTATATCCAGCAGTTTATTTATCTAATAAAATAATCACACATAGTTCTCCTACTATGGGCCGTAACTCTTTGAGCACTTTGTAAATATCAATTAATTTAACCCCCAGAACTACCCTCCAAGGTGAGTATTGTCATTATCCCCATTTCACAGATAGGGAAGCTGAAGTCTAGAGAAGTTAGGTGTGGTGTCTACAGACTCAAAGTGGGTAAGACACAGGGAGGGATTTGAACCTAGACAGTCCAGCTCTGGAGTCTGGATTCTTATCCACTATTCCAAGCTGTTTTTTATAATCAAATAGTTAAAAGTTGTAAAATTCTGTGTGGTGGGAATTTTCTAACTACTCCAATTTCTTCCTATTACACTATCACCAAACATTTAATTAGAATTGGCAACTTAATAATTTCAATTTTGTTATCTTCTTTAAAGACATAAAGGTGCAGCATAAAGGTGAGCATTTTTATTTTAATGTCATAGAATGTTTTTTCCTTCACCCTGAAATATCCACATCTTTGATTTCCATCAGTCATAGAACATTCGTGGATTCCCTGGACGTCAGCCCTATTTTAACTCCCTTTGTTTCCAGAGCAGGTGTCTACACAGTTGGTCATGGTGACCTCTGTTTGTTCTGGGAGCCTTTTTGAATTATTAGAAGGTAGTCTACTATTAGCCAGTATTCCACTTGGCAAAGCCAAACACGTGTCAAGCCTGCTTGGAGATATATATATATATATAGCAAATTTGATTTTCCTTATTCTTAGCCAGTTATACATCTGTGTATATATTATTAATTGTTATAAGTTTAATTTTTCCATTGTCCTATATATGCGTATTTGTGTCTGGAAATGATTATCTTCTGTTTAAAATTCAAACACATTGTTTCTTTAGTTAATAGATTACTCTGTCTTCACAGAGATGTTGGTTTGATTTTCTAGAGAAAAAGTTCTGGGATTTTGAATGTTTTGTATTTTGAACACTGAGCCAAACTCTGACCACATTTTTTTAATGGAAACACTTTTGATGAAAAGATAAAGCATTATGTTAACCTGTAGTCTTTGGAGTTGAAGTCTAAACAGAAGTATAATGCGTGAATTGGCTGATTATTTCCCACTTCTGAGTTAGCTGGCTTTTTACTGTTAGCTGTAAGAGTCACAGGGTTCACAAAATTCTGTCTCCCCCTAACCAGTGAGTAAGAAATGATGAGTTGTTTAATATAATACAAATCAAATTATAGAATGTTGCCAAAAGAATGACAACGGCAGTTTGATAATGGAGCGATTAAAGTTTAATTAAGAAAAATACATTTTTGATTTGGCAGATAATTGAGATAATATCTTCTACTATGATGTTGGAAAAAATATAAAAGAATAATTAAAAATTTTAAGTGGAAATGAAGAGTAGAAAATAAAATCTCTAAGCACAAAACATTCTTAGCTTCCTCAGTGCAGTAGAAAGGCCAGCTTGCCTGAAGCAAAATGTACAAAAGTAGTTCTGAATCCCAGCATTCATAGCAGATCTGTGACTTATACTTTCGACAGCATCGTTCAGGAAAAACCCATGACCCCAGAATATAGGTGAGAATCTCATTAGTAATGATTAATGATTTACATGAGTATAGTAATTTACCTTTTGCAAAGTTATTTATTCATTTAATTAAAAATTATCTGTTGATCATTTACTATGTGCACAGCACTGTGTTAGATAATACAGCAACAAGATCTTTACTCCCACTGAGTTTCCATCTACCCAGGAAGATGAAGCATGACATGTCATTTCAAATGTGATTATGTGTATTATGAAAGGCTAAGTACAAATTGCTATGGCGGCAAATGCTACGCGAGACTTAGGACACATAGACTATCTACATGCTTATAAAAGATGGTTTTTAAAATGTTAGTGTGCTTAAAAGCTCTATACCTGTCTAATTGTAGCTATACATTACAGCATTCATCACATTCTATGTGTACGTATACCTATTCCACCAAACATTGTTCTTAACTCTGATTACATAATAAGTGGTCTGCAGGGAAGCCCAAGCAAAAATATATTTTTAAAAGAGCTTCCCAGGTAATTCTACCACACAGCCATGATCAAGAACCACAACACGAGGCCACGAGCTTCTTAAGGACAGAGATACCTGTTGTCCTGAACTTTATGCCTAACATCTGGCATGGTAAGCTATACAGATTTGGTGTACAATAAACGCTTGTACATTGAACTGAATTGATTTGAAATGCCCTGGAAATGCATTATAAACTGCTTCCTCAAGAAAGAAAGTCTCAATATTGCATGTCCTTCTTTCATTTCTACTCTAGAAATGTAACATAAACATGATGAAATAGCCATACCAATCCGGTGAGTTATCTGCCTGTTCCCTCAGGGGGACAAAAAAATTAAAAGCATATTATTAAATAACTATAAAAAATTTGGATTAGGAAATATCCTAATTCACCCATGGCCTGTCTAGTCCACTCAGTTCTCAATGCACATGCCAACTATTGCTAAAACCATCTGTTCCCTTCCAGACATGGATGATCCCATCAAACAACCATGAGCCAAATTTGCTAACCATCAGCCTGCAAAAAGTACACAGAGTTTGACTTTTCACCTGACCAATCCTATCAGCACTTCGTGCCAGTCATAAAGACAAAAAAATCCAGCCAGCTGCACTCTGTGAATGGCTGAACTGATTGAACTGCCTAGATATTTTGGTCAGGAAGACACAATCTAAGGCTTCCCCATCAACACAAATTTCCATGGAAACCAAACCTGGAGATAGAGTACATGTACTTTATTTTAGGTCCAATGGTTGTCATGAGGCCTTCCCTGTGTCAGTCAAGGTTCTTGGTATCCAGGCCAGTGCTTTGCTCCATGGCTGGCTATCGTTTGAGCCATCACTTTAACCAGGCTCAGACAGTACTTGCTTTGAATAGGCTCCAAAGAGTTTTCCATGGAGAACTTATGTCTATAGAACTGTCTGCTCACCCAGACTTCATAAACCCTTTGTCTATCCAGACAGGAAAAAAAATCAACATTGCACTGTTATTATTAAATTTATTTAGTATTATTTTATTCTTCTTAAAAATACAGCTACATTCCTCTCTTACCACAATATATCTGGAACTTGAAATTTTGTATCTGCTTTTTAAAACCATTTTAAGGATATCAATGACTTATATCCTAAATAGCCAAATATAAATTAACCCTTACTTTTCTTAATAGTCCAGAGCATTATGAAATGAAAAACCATGTTTTACTGTGAAAAGTTACTCTCTGATTTTTGTAAATTCGGATTTGGGCACATCAGGCCCTCCACTATTTAATGGAAATAAAAGTGGAGGTATAACTTCACATTGATGATATCAATCCCTATTTTGTGCTTTCAACATTCACATCTTTATTTGCTTGCCTAATGTGTTAGGAGGAATTCAAGTCAGTGCAGGACACAGAAACCACACTGAAGGTTTTAAGCAGGGACAGATTAAAATAGGAAATTTGTTTCTGACAAAATTATTGAAAGGGCTTGAAGAACAGCTTCTATGCTGGACCTCGTGGAATGACTTCAGAAACAAAACTGACCCACTAAGCTCACTAAGGTGGTCACTGGAGCTGTGATGGAAGGGAGACGTTCCACTGACATGGCTCCAGGGTCCTTCCCACATCCAAAAAGCTAAGAGAATGAATACTGGGAGCTGTGATTCTGAGACTGGAAAGCCAGATCATGATGCCAGCACCTCTGCCCCTGCTTCCTGACACCATGGAAGCTTGAGAACGGACAGTGGAGCGCTGAATTAAGGAGACATCCTATCTTCATGATCTCACTGGCCAGCAGCAACAGCTAAAAGCTACAAAAGGATGACTTCTCCCTCACACCCGCCTTTCAGATTTCATGGAAATCAGTCTAATTGGTGGATCGTCATTTCTTCTAAACCACAGCTGCAAGCATATCTGGGAAACATAATTAATAATTTTTCAAACTCTTCAACTAGAGGAAAGTTGTGAGTGTACAAATAATTTTTCAACCTCTTCAACAAGAGGAAGTTGTGAGTGTATAAACACCTATATAAACAACAGAGACACAAAGTAATATTCATTGCTTTATTTACACATTCAAGTTGAATATAGATAGAAGATGACAAAGTCTGATGACCAGAGGCCCCAGTTTCAACACTGTTAAAAGGAAATTGAGGTCACATCAATCCTAAGTACCATGCATTCAGATTATGGTTTCAAGTTCAAATAACAGCTAATGACTCAATTCACATATATTCAGAAAGACAGCCCAAAATCACCCAGAATAATACTCCCACGTCTCCACTACTTGACCTCTCTACCATTCAACTCAACTTTGATGTCTAATTTTTGCCTTGAAACTGCATAAATTCAGTCTTCAAGAGTTTATTGTTCTGTAGGACAACCAGAAATTTACACTCAGTTAAGAAACATAAGACACAGTTGTCTTTTAGCGTGTCCATTCTTCTGAATGTATATCACTCATAATAATAATAACCGATACCTCAAAGCAAATAAAGTATTTTATGATGTGGCTTAGTGGTTTTATTTATGCCTCCTCAGGAAGCCAGGAGACCACAACACAAATCTGAAAAACAATTAGCCTGTTTCTGATTAAACATGTATTGCTTAAAGCTGTAGCAAGTGAACAAGTGAAAAAGTTTACTGCTAATTCATACAAGCAGTATTTTTTGCTGGGCCCTTTAAATAATGAAAGCTATGCAAATAGTGGCAAAGGATAAAAGAAATTAAACACAATTTAATTTCTTCATTTTGAAATGCAATCAGTAACTGTTTTCATTCATAATCCTTTGGATTTTCTTATCTATCCTGTGCACCAAGGAAATAAAATGTATCTAGAAAGGTCAACTGATAAATGCTTATTAGCTTAAAGCATGTTTAAGCTAAAATCTTAATCCTAGAATTATTTGTTTAGTGGAAATTCAAAAGGGCAAGTCTTACTATCAAAAATCATGTGGCTAATCATTAGTGTTTTATCTTTAAAACTACTTTTAAACTAACAAGCATTTCTCACAGTTTGCAAGTTGATTCAGTAATGTACCTTTGGCCTTCATGAGCCACTCCCTTATGACCCTCCAAATCTCCTAGCTTCTAAGTCTGCAGTCAGAGAACACATACACAGAAGGAGCCTTAGGTGTTATGTTCACAGTGTAACTCCTTATCTATTCAATTTAAAATACAAAAGTGCCTCATAAACAAATCTAATTTATAAAGTCTTGATAAAATGCATAGATGTTGGTGAAGATACTTATTCATTTAAGACACATGATGTAAATAGTCAAGTTCTCATGGTATGCACACAGACAAAAGGTGGAAAAATTTAGCAAATACTCATTTTTTTAAACAGGGTCTTGATCTGTTATCCAGGCTGGAGTGCAGTGGTGCAATCATAGCTCACTGCAGCCTTGACCTTCTGGGCTCACGTGGTCCTCCCACCTGAACCTCCCAAGTAGCTGGGACTACAGACTTGTATCACCATACACAGCTAATTTTTTTTTTATTTTTTGTAGACATGAGGTCTCACTACGTTGCTCAGGCTGGTCTCAAACTTATGGGCTCACGTGAACCACCTCAGCCTCCCAAAGTGCTAGGATTACAGGCATGTGCCACTGTGCCCTGTCCCAAATATTTGGATCTTTAGTTCCCAAAATACCGAGTGTCTGCATATACAAACATATCTGTATATTGGTGTTTTTAGTTTTCATTTGGAAGTTTTCCATAAAAACCACGATCTTAGTTTCCTTAACTATGTGCCCTGAGTTGTGAATAATAATTTTGATAATGTTACTATACCTTTAGGAGAATATTTAGCACAGAAACTCTGAGAAATGTGTCTTGTCTGTTGCAACTGAGTATGTTTGCAAAAAGAAGAGGATTTGGAAAAGATATTTCAGTAATTCAACATAGCCAAAAACTTACCATTGTATAAGTATTAACACACTACTAAGACAACTAATCTTATTTTATGTACCACAAGATACTTAATGAGTAAATTTAACTAAACCTATCACAGTAAAGGGTAAATGACTACTCCAAGCCTTTTACATTTGAAGCGGGCACCAGTAATGCTCACTTCAGTGCAGGGGCTCTGCGGTGTCTGCACTCATTCCTCAAGGAGTAGCAGGCCACAAACTGATTATTGAGTTTGGAAGGGGAAACTGAACAAATGTTTCCCAGCCTCTTCCTAGTTCCTTCAACTAGGAAGTGTAAGGCTTGCAAGCAGCATGAATTTTCATATGCACCATTTTGCTCCATGTTGTAAAGGATCTTGTCTCTATTGAGGAAACTTGTGGTTTTCCAGGACTGCTGTAATTGGCAATCATACTCTCCAAAAGCAGATTTACTAGGTTAAAAAAATGTGGTAATTTGCTCCACTTCTTTTTTATCTTTTGTCTTCTCACTTGGTTCAGAACTTAGGCAGTTTAATAGAGTTCTCTTTATTGGACCCACTTGAGCCTCATATAAGATTTAATTTTTAAATTGTCTGAAAAAGAGTCTGAGGTTCCCAAGAAGCCTCTAGTTCATTAAACCACTTGACTTTCCAAATCTATGTGCATTAGCCAGAATCTATGTGCAAAGATCTACCTATATAAAGGCCCTTCTATAATTACAATTTCTACATGGGCGCTTTTTTTAATGAAGAAATAGAAATGGGAAACTCAACCAATTTATATTTTTTCTTATACAGCTCATCATAGAAATAGATAGATATATATAAATAACTACATACATAGTTATATAAATAACTTTTCTTTAAAACATTTTTAAAAGCAGAACACATATTTAATATATATTAAAAGGTCACATGCCTAATATAGTTTTCTGTTGCTCTCTAGTGAAAGATGCATGAGAGACTTATTTACAAGGTTTCTTAACTTCAGCATTGGTTGCTTACTCTGCCCCAAATTCACAAGTAATTGACGAAGGCCTATTTTGTTAATTATGTGAAGATCTGTTTTAATTGTGCCTTCTATTGGCATTTTCATACAAAACAAATTGAACTTGCGATTTAGGAATTTTCCAGTAAATTTGATCAATGTAGGCCACCAAACTTATTAATTCAGGCAAAGAAATAGATGCTGGTTATCAGAATTGATCAAATGAGTGATGGTCAACAAATTCCTACTGTTTTGTGTACTATGGACACATAGTCTAGGAATTTATCCTAACTTCTCTTCTTCTCCATGAAATATATGAGAAATTGCCTGTCTCCAAAGCCAAAACTAAAAGCTACTTAAATTGATTGCAGATGCTTATGTATCTCAAGATTAATGCACTGTGGATACAGAACTCTCAACCCAGACTTCACAACCAAATCAACTGGAGCTCATATGGCACACACCTGTGGAATTCAACCAACTAAATTCTCAGAGATTTGGATACAAGTAGATATATTTTTATTACCAGAAAGGAAGGGTAAAAGCAGAAGCATTTTGTAAGACCTTTCTTAACAAGCAAGTATGTATTGCAAGGGGGCTCTGGGAAATGAGGCCTGCAGGAGGGGAGGGAGTAGACACAGGATGCACAGGAAAGACGATGGCAAGTACCAAAGAAAAATATCGTTGATTTCTAAAATTAGAAAATAGCATCAGTGACTGAAAAGGACCATATACAAAGTTTGTGGGTTCTTTTCATTGATTATTATAACCAATTGCAGCTTCCATTACCATTTTCCAAATCTGCTATCTCCTGGGTTCATAATTTGCTAAAGCTTTGGCCCCCAAAGAAGCATTCTATCTCCTATTATACACTAACTTTCCTAGCCAACATTTCCCTCTCAAGCAATGCGTTTTTTTCTGCATTGCATGCATGAAATTTACAGAATGTATATCCCACTTGTTAAAATCCACAATGCTTATATTAAAAGCTAGAGAGATAATTAATGCATAAAACACTGAAAATAAAAAAAAACCATTGTCTCCAGAAATAACTTGCCAAAAATGTAACCCTAGAGTCCTAAGTGGGGCGGGAAAGCAGAAAATGCTCATCTCAAACACCTTTACCTCTTTTTTTCCCTCTTTAGGAATGTCCAGAATGTCTGAGGTCCTTATGAATTCCTAACTTCTTGTTCAAATTGACTCACAGAAAAAAAATGCCCAATAAACTCATCCATGTTAAGTAATAAATTTGTCTACATTTTTACATTAATACATCATGAATATTATCATTTTCTGACACATACATTTCAACACCAAAACATTATATACAATAAGGAAATCCCAATCATTTTAATAATGGAGAAGAATTAACCAGGTCTCCCTTTAAATCATGTATTTGCCTACACAAGCTGGCTCCCTTCAGTGTACTTACTGTACATCTTGAGAAGCAACAGCTTCATATCATCTGGACCAAGCACAGGGAGAGTTCAAGGAAAGTTGACTATAACAGGGAGTTGCAATAAATCATCATTCGGAGTTTGAAGGTGACAGTGTCTTTGCTGCACTTGTAATCCCTTTCATGATACTGGAGAGGGCAGAGGGAGAGTTAAAAACAGTAGACATGTTCATCTCCAAGCAGCCTGACTGTGATGTTTCTAGGGGGAAGCAGTTCTTAAAACATCTTCTTTTGAAATTCTCTAAAATAGTAGTGCCTCATAGTGTCAATAATGGGGTAAGGGATTAGGAGGATAAATGGATATAACAGAATGAGACAAAGTCAGGCTTTTAGGAAACCTACATCTCAGAGGTGAAGAAGATGGCAAGCCAGAAGCACAAATAAGATAATTAAGGATGATAAAATAGGAGAAGCTCTCCATGGGAAGAGATGTGAGGAGACATGAATCTAAAAATGAGATAGCGATGTCAAACACAGTGAAAAAAAAAGTGCTCAGGCAAATAAACAGGACATGCAAGGACCCTGAGCTGGTCTCTGGGCCTCCCTGACCAAGACTAAATACCTACAACCTTCATTCCCTGACATAATGCTGTACATTGGGGGGAAAAAATATGCCATTTGTAGAGATCACTAACAACAGCCAAACTGTTTTGGCTGTTTATACTAACAAGATTTGTCAATAGTCTGTGGATAGTTTTATATGTGATGCTATTTGATATGGTTTGGCTGTGTCCCCACCCAAATCTCACATTGAACTATAATAATCCCTATGCGTCAAGGGTGGGGCCATGTGGAGATAATTGAATCATGGGGGTGGTTTCCCCCATACTGTTCTTGTGGTACTGAATAAGTCTCATGGTATCTGATGGTTTTATAAGTGGGTGTTCCCCTGCACAAGCTCTCTTGCCTGCTGCCATGTAAGACGTGACTTTGCTCTCATTTACCTTCCACCATGATTGAGAGGCCTAGCCAACCATGTGGAACTGTGAGACAATTAAACTTCATTTCTTTATAAATTACCCACTCTCAGATAGGTCATTATTAGCAATGTAAGAGCAGAGTAATACACAATTTAAATAATGTATAGGTAACATTTTTCCTGGATCAATCTATACGGACTTTGGATGAGAGTAAGAAGGAAGACAACGGCCTCTTCTCTTTAGAGTTGAGGAAGTGACTATAACAAAAGCTAAACATCAATTTGCCAAGAAAAAATGAAAATTTAGCAAGGATATTCCAGAGAACAGTACCAGCCAGTTCTGCTAACACCAAATGTAGTGGGGAAATAAAGAGAGAGTAATTTGTATTTATGAAATAGGGAAAGCAAACTACCTTGGGGATGACTATTTTCTTATTCCCAGTAAAAGACCAATTTGTGGGAAATCACAACAGTCAACAGAGAAGCAGGAGAAACAAAAGTCTTCATTTCCCTCAAAAACACTTTCCTTGATGCAAAAGGAGCTTCGTTTGTTCTCTTACTGCAGTCACAGCAGGATGAAACCATATCATAATGCTTAATTCCAGGAAATTTAGGACAAATTATGAGCAAGCTATTCTTTTAAAACAGCTGCTATTTTTAGTGTCTTTATAATTATTTAACTTCCTGGAAAGAATAACATATACAACTCTTCATCTTCCAAGCTCCAATGTTTGGGCTTTTTAAAAATGTTTAAGTAAATGTTAGAGTAGTTTTAATAAAAACATGCCAAATTCACCTTCTTCTACCCACAGTGTTTATAGGTTCTTCTGTATCACTATATTACCTAAAAAAAAATGGCCCTGAAGGAAAGAAAAAGTGAAAGTGGGGGCTTTGAAAATTATATATTACAATAACTTTATATTTTGGTAATCATATTTTTTTTTGAGACGGAGTCTCGCTCTGTTGCCTAGCCTGGAGTGCAGTGGCGCAATCTCGGCTCACTACGACCTCTGCCTCCTGGGTTCAAGCGATTCTCCTCCCTCAGCCTCCCGAGTAGCTGGGACTACAGGCGTGTGCCACCATGCCCAGCTAATTTTTGTATTTTTAGTAGAGACAGGGTTTCACTATGTTGGCCAGGCTGGTCTTGAACTCCTGACTTCATGACCCGCCTGCCTCGGCCTCCCAAAGTGCTGGGATTACAGGCATGAGCCACAACACCTGGCCCAATAATCGTATTTTAAATAGTGATATTGTAGTTCAACCTGCTGGATTATGTTATTTCAACTCTATCCTTTCTTAGAACAGAGTAGCTAATACATATATTCAAGGACTCTTCGAGAATTTATACCACCTAGACATTGTGCAAGTGAGAGAACTGAATTCAGCCCGAGAATCTTCAACAACTCACCTATGATACCATAGGGAGAAAGTGAAAATGGCTGATGAGGGAAATATTTTCAGGTGACTATTTTGTTCAGAGAAGCAGAATAAAATTTCTCACCTGTATGGACCCAGATTTACACCCTGAAGCAAAGTAGAAACTTTTAACTGTGCCCAGCCTTTCAGCTTGTAGCCAGGGATAGATGGAAGGCTTTGCACTCACTCCCAACAAGAAGAGAATCCAGGGGAAAAAATCCAGTTCCACCCCAGGCAGGCAGAGTGATGGTCCTGAGCAGAGCAGGCAAATTTTTTCTGTAAAAAGACAGACAGAAAAAATTTTTAGTCTCTAGGGACAAGAAACAAATTATACTATATAGTTTTAAAATAAGTGAGAAAACAAATTCTCAGAATGTTTTCGTTGATGAAATCCAAAATACAATGATAATTGAGTACTTTTTTTGTAATATAGGTCTACCAATGAGAAAAGCTGAATTCTTTATAGGGTGGATAATGTGTCACCTAATGAGATTCAAAGGTAAAAACTGTCTCTGGTGTGTGAGCCATACAAAAACAGTGAGCTGTATTCCACCCATAGGACATAGGGTACCCACCCTGGCATTCAGTGTGGCTCTATGTGGTACTACCTAAATGTCCTCCCATCCGGTAAAGAAAAACCTGGGCTAAATTTCTTAAGACAGGTGGGGTAAGATGTAATGTTTCTCAAGGAGAAAAACTCTTATTATTTTAAAGCCTGCAGCAAATACAGCAGTTGTACCACTGAAAAAGGCCACGGCGCAGCAAATTGAAAATGGTGCTAATGAGAACAGCAGGAAGACCTTAAGAATCATGACAGGAATGGTGTTCATGATCAAGGGGCTCTAGAGGAATTAGGCCTTGGTCCAGCCTTTAGGTAAATATCCATATTTGCTTTATGTAAATATCCATAAAGCAAAGACTTCCAAAATTGTTCTCAGGCTATGAAGTGTGTGCTTAGATTGTCTTACTCCAAGGCAACGTGCCCTGGTGGAGGAAGGTCACATATTCACATCTGTAAAATCTTTATGTTGCTTCTTAAACTCTGAGTCTTTAACACCGAGATTCTTTTGCCTCTCCCAAAGCTTGGTCATTCCGTTCTAATTCATCAGAGGTGATCAGTTTTCTAAGAGAGAAAGAATGAGATACAAGTGAGGAATTTTCAAGCTTTTGGAGATAAAGGAGGAATGAGTGTATAGTTTGATGCAAAAGGGAACACATAGAAGGAATATTCACTTACCAGATACACACTTGCTGAATAGATGTTCTAGAACTCTTGGGTCATGCCACTAATGGACATGTTCCTGATGAGGTTCAAGAAGTTTCAAGAGCCCTGTGGAGATCTAAAATTGTAGGCCCTAGAAAAGTGGCTAAATTAAAATACAGGAGGAGTCTAGAGATAAATTTTGCTTCTAGAAGGAATTGTGTCCATGGCTGGAGCTTGTAAGCCAATGTAACTAACACCATCTTCGTGAGTAGTGTTAGCTTTGAGGACCTTTGTGATCACTGAGTAATTGCAGAACTTCATGTTCACTCAGGACAGTGATTGCTGGATTTAGAATGTGTACAGCTTCCAGTGACGAACTCTGTGCATCACTTTCTCTGACTCCATAATCCCAGTAGGCCCTTCTCCCATGAGAAACTAGGGAAGCTTTATCAAGAATGAAGACTATGAGATATTAAGCCACTTGCAAGCTAACATATTAGCCCCCACAGCTTCAAGGTGATGGGCTGAAGGCACTGGACTCCTAGATCAAAGAGAAAAGACTTTATTACTGAAGGCACAATGAGCATCCTTATCTTCATATTTTCCCAGGTGGATGCAGCACACACAATGGGTTTGCATCATAGATGAGCAACCCCTTGCTGGCAAAACCCCAGTTTCTAATAGAGCTGCAGAAAAGAAACCCAACGTCTGCCCCAGATGAAGACATTGTATTTATTAGACTGCAAAGTAGACAAACACCTTTTGCTTCAGAGAGAGAAATCATCTCTATCTTCAAAAGCTGTTTGCTCTACCAACATCCTCAAAAAGACAGAGTGATCATCATCGATGCCTTTATTTGCAAGACATACATGGAGAATTGTCTCCCAATATGCCCAGACTTGCTTAAATTCATTCATGTCACATTCCCTATCGAGCTTCCAGATAATAAATGAATTACATCAACCTAATTCTTCTCTTTCCCTTCCCTGCCCAGTACACTAACATTTATTGATTAGTTAGGCAGTGAGCAACTATTTAGTGAATATCATTCTAAGACATGGCTTTATTCTTATGCAGCTCAAAATCATTAGGAAAAATAGTCATTAGGGAAAAAAAGTGAGTCATGATTTCTAACCACTGCAATAAAGATAACCTGAGCCAAGCCATTTGCTATTTCTCAGATTCAATTTTTGCTTACATTTCACTGAACAGAACTTAGTGACATAGCCTCACATAGCAGGAAAGGCAAGGAAATGAGTACATTGTTGCCTGGAATAACATCAGGATTCTGTTACTGAGGAATATGGGAAATATGGATAATGGGTGCAATTAAAATCTCTGACACAAGAAGAAAACCTGTAAAAGTTACCATGAATGATACATCTTTGGGAAATTATTCTGCTCATATAAAACCAGGTTTCCCCAAATATGATTTAGGTATTCCTGTCAAATGTTAGGTGATTATGTAACTGAACTAGAAGATAGAAAATTAGACTTAACATGCTTACTTATTCCATTAAACAACAGCAAAAAAAAAAAAAAAAAAAACAGATTCACTCTCAGTTTAGCATTTATATATGCCATTGTGTGGTAACTATCATGTGGTAATAATCTAACAACATAAAATATTGCTTTAAGATTAAAGTAAGATCATAAAATTTTCAAATACTAAGAAGTTACCAAAAATTGTATACTACAGACTCACTGTATACTATAGTTCCACTGAAGGTTGTTTCAAGAAGTTCTTTTAAAATTTAGAACATAAAGGGCAAGGAGGTGAAAATACTAGACAAAAAGGGAAGCAATCTAAAAAATAGCCTAATTCTCAAAACAATATATTAGAAATTTCAGAAGGAGATATAATAGACAAAGGAGAGATAATAATCAATAAAATAATAGTTGAGAATTTCTCTGAATTGAAGAAACATTAAATGTTAAAAACATGTTATGGTAGTAGAAACATAATTATACTGGAAAATATTTAAATATTTTTATAAAGAGGAGATAATAGATGGGGGAAAAGTGAATGTGTTTCTTTTCCACAAATATCAAATTTCAGAAGACAGAGCAAAATTTCTAGAGTTTGAGCTTCAATACCTTCATGCCCAATCAACCTAAGATTTAACTGCTAGGGCAACTGAACAGTATTCTTACACATGCAGGAATAATACTACCCACGTGCTCTCCCCCCACAAAAAAACTGAAAAACTATTTCATCAATTGAGGAACTGAATAAAAATAAGACATCTGTGATGTACTGACAAGATGAAATGAAAAAGGCAAGCTCAAAATATGTCTTATAATATGAACGTTTTGTTTAAAAATAGATATTATACATGTTTAATGGAGATATGTATCTCTATTAAAAAGCTTAGAAATATATAATCAATATGTTAATAGTGGTTATGTTTTACTAGTGGGAAAAATAATTTTTAATATTTATGGTCTACACCTGAGCTGTCCAACATGGTAGCCACTAACACATGCAACTAGTAAATGCTTGAAATATGGCTGGTCCCAGTGAGAGGAGAGATATGCTATAGTGCATGCCAGATTTCAAAGACTTAATGTGAAAAATGAATATAAAAATCTTATTGATAATTTTATATTAAATACTAAAATAATCATATCTTCAATAATTAGATGAATAAATTTTATTTTTAAAATTAATTTTACCTATTTTTTAAAAAATTATCTCACAAATGTAACTACTAAAAAGCTTTAAATTATATATATTGTAAGTAATGGAAGTCTTATTCGAATTAACAGTTTTAAAAGGAAATCTGTAACTCATGGAGCTGGAAATAGTATTGGTATACCAACTCATGAGATGGAAGGAAAAGCTATGGGAACCAATATTCTGGTCATCATCCACCTCCCAGCTCTGTATTTGACTGGCTTCTTTCTGTGGGAGGCTTCTCTCCACCTAGCAGGAAACATGTTTGCCAGCAACTAAGTTTTGCATCCTCCCAAATAAAAGAAACATCTTTCTCTCTACATGTTGATATGTTTTTTGTTTTGTTTTGTTTTGAGATGGAGTCTTGCTCTGTCACCCAGGCTGGAGGGTAGTGGCATGATCTCAGCTCACTGCAACCTCCACCTCCCGGGTTCAAGCAATTCTCCTGCCTCAGCCTCTTGAGTAGCTGGGATCACAGTTGCCCGCCACCACGCCCGGTTAATTTTTTTGTAGTTTTAATAGAGACAGGGTTTCACCATGTTGGCCAGGGTGGTTTTGAACTCCTGACCTCAAGTGATCCACCCACACTGGCCTCCCAAAGTGCTGGGATTACAGGCGTGAGCCACCGTGCCTGGCCCATGTTGATATGTTAACCAAAAAAATTACTCTGTTTGGCCCCACTTGAGACATATGGATACTCCTGGACTAGTATTTTTTCTGGCAAGGTCTGCATGGCAGGTAGACAGGGGACCTGCAGGAGGGTGAGAGACAGGCAGAATGGGCTTGTCAGGGTCCATGACCAGAAGGAGTAAGACGGTGTTCTAAGAAGACAGCCCACTAGAACCGAAGTCTGAAAGCTGTTATGCTAGATAAATATTTCATGAAATGAAACATTATGCATTAGACCATTTGACTCACATCATGTCCACTACACAAAAGTCTGGAAAGTGGCAGAAAATAGAAAGATTGAACAATGATTTCAGGCATAAAATGACTAAGTATAATTGCATGATCTGTCTGTTCTTGTATAAATCACTTCTATAAGAAGGATTATATACGTTTTTGCTCTAGTTTGTTACCACCACAGTCTGGCATATAAACTATGCCTGCCTCTTACCCTTTGTGAACTAGAGATCCTGCTCTGTTTTTTTTTGCCTTAGACTTTCAGAGATCAGCAATTACAAAAGCTTCCAAGACTTTTCTCTGCTCAGAAGCTTTGTATATTTTTGCAAAAGAACATAGTTTGGGATGTATCTTTGCAGGCCACAGGTTCTTTCCCACCCGAGGGTCAGGAGGAGGACATCAAGAGAAAGGATCAGTGAAAACAGAGCTTAGAGCAATCACAGCTTTAGTCTTCACCATTTAGCTTTCTGCTCTCCTTCCCTACGTAGATCTATCTCCACTGTTTATAGTGGAGAAACACAGATGTGCTCATTATTTCCTTGGATTGATTTAATGTAAATTAACTTATTAATAAATACCCTTTCTTACCTTTCCCTGTCCATTATCTCATAACATACACAGCACATGAAGCAAACAAGAAAGTTTCCTGGAGGTATTACTTGTTCATTTATCACCTAAGTGTCTTTATCCTGTTTTTGCTCATTTAAACTGTGTAGTATTGAAAGGAAAAAAGAAAAAAATACATGAGGAAGGACAGACATGTCCTTTCTTATTTGCATTTCTCCATCTCTTGTCATCATTCTCCTTTACTACACCTTGGCCAACATAACCATTTTGCAATATCAGCAATTCCTACTCCCTTATGATAAATATTCACCTCTTATCTTCTAATATCTTATAATCTGCCCACTTGGGACCAATAACACCTACACCAGAGACTATGAAAGACTGGTGATGTAATTTAATAAAGGACCCAAGAATATTTGGAAACAGCCCAGTATTCACTGTCAGTAACAATGTTTGTGCATATCTGAGTTTTCTTTCGGCAAAATCCCTTAAACCTTATTTATTTATTTATTTATTTTTGCATTATAGAGGGCTTGTTCACCATAGAAAGCACAATTTGATAAATAGCAAGTAATGAGAACAAGGCACACATGCAGTAGTAATCCAGAAAAGGAAAATGTTACTGCTGTAGCAGCACAAATGAGGTCATCATGGTACAGGGGCTGTAATAGTCAGAGGCTCAACTTGGTGGTCACTAGCCTTTGATCAGCAATTTCCAGTTAGTCAGAGTCATGTCCAAGGACAGAGGGCAAAGCATGAAAGACGTATCAGCAATAAGTCAGAAGCAGGAAAATGGAAAAAGTCTTAAAAAAAAAAAAAAAACCTAACTTGGAAACCAGGGATGAAACCAGGAACACAGGTTTCAGCTCCCAGGTCACATTTCTCCCAGGTCACAGCTGGGAGAAATGAAGCTGAAGGTGGAGAAAGCATGGAGGAGGTGAGTCACAGGCCAAGGAACAAAAGCCAGGGAACAAAGCATGGAACACCATGAGTCAGCCATGCTCAGGATAATGAGCAAAGACAGCCTTTCCATTAAACAGCTGCCTTTTGGAGGTGCATGATGGCTGGACTTTCAAGTCTTAAGTTAGCAGGAACATGGGGCTGCTTTGGGCCCTGCTTCTGGACACTTGAGGGTCTGGTGGACACAAGAACCCCAGTGGAGGTACCTCTAAAAGAATTCAGATCCCATCAAAGAGGAAGGAGAGAGATTATTCCAAAATGTGATCATGTGATAAAGAAGCAAGTTGAGAAGGCAGATGGGCCCACATGGCGGAGGACTTAAGGAGGATTTAAGTTAGTGAATTCATACCCTGAAGGCTCTTTGGAAAAGCAGAATAACATCATAAAAGCAAAATTGTGTGCAGAAAATCAAGGACTTTCTATTGTACTTTGAATCTCTGTTTCATTTATATTTTAAATGTCTAATTTAATTGTTGCAGTCATATTTCAAAATCATATGGCCTAGCAGAAATCATAAATCTTATTAAATGCCCTGTTTCTTAGTCCAACTGCTGTAACAGAATACCACAGACTTGGTAATTTATAAACAACAGAGATTTCTTACATTTCTGGGGGCTAGGAAGTCCTAGGTTGAAGGGGCCACATCTGGCAAAGGCCATCTTGCAAGATACCATGGCAGAAGCCATGAGCGTAAGAGAGCATTGGATGAGGAAGGGAAGAAAGTGAGATGAAAGCATCCTTTTATCAAAAATTCACTCTTCAGATAAGCGACCTTCTCCAGCAATAATGGCATTAATCCATTCATGAGGCTTAGCTCTCATGACCTAATCACCTCTTCCAGGTCCCACATCTCAACAGTGTTAACTGGGGATTAAGTTTCCAACAAGTAAGCTTTGAGGGACACATTCAAACAATAGCATTATGATAATGTAAACTTTAAATAATAAGTAAAGAAATGAATCCCTTTTCCAAAACTTTCCAAATCTGTTTTCAAGTTATTAATCTATATTCTTTTATATATATGCATGTTTATATATGTGTCTGTATGTGTGTATGTGTGTGTATTCCAATAAGTTTAAGAAACACTAGGATAACAATACTTAATAGGTTTCTCTACTTTAGAACTAATATTTTAATCTCCAAGATTGGGATCTGTTTGCATTACTTATCAAATTGTTTGACCCTGCACGATTTGTTCTTGAAGCACGTATTGGCACCCTTCCTGGTGCAAGTGTTCATTGGAATATCCGTTTGAGAGATTCTGTTTCAGTCTACTGGCTTTTTCCTAAGAAACCAAGCAGATTGATTGATGTTGCTCAACAAAAAGATGGTTTGGAATGAAGTAGCTATTCATGGCAGAATCTACCATCTCCCAAACCGTCAAATTATCGGTATTGTTCTCTCTCTCTCTCTCCCTCTCTCTCTCTCTCTCTATATATATATATACATATATATATATACATATATATATAATACTTTAAGTTCTAGGGTACATGTGCACAACGTGCAGGCTTGTTACATATGTATACATGTGCCATGTTGGTGTGCTGCACCCATTAACTCGTCATAAGAAAATGTTTCATGCATAATACACTGAATGTCTTCTTGAGAAAGCAGCGTCCTGCTTTCAGGATTCTGAAGGCACATCAGGATCTTTGGTGGCTTGTAATAATTATTTTCAAATTCCATTTTGCTGGTAGAACACAGAAATCCAAGTTTTAAAAGCTGCTTCTTAACATGTGGCTAGATAACTAACGTTTATGCATATTCTGCAATAAGTATATCTTCATATATTTATACACACACACACACATAAAAGGAACTTTCATACACACCTTGCAACTGGTCTTGTTAAATTTTTTTAATATTGGTTATGAATCAATGTATTGTATTGAGCCTGAGAGTCCTAATCTACAGAATGGGTGTATTAATTTTTATTCTTCTGCTAAAGTGGGTCAAGGAGGTGAAAGTATTTTGTAAACTCTTTATGCAAATGCAAATGGTATTATTCAGTATATTTTTGTTGTATAGAATATATTTAGTGTCCTTGTTTAACTGAGTGGCTTAATCATTGGAATAGCTTATTCACCTGAAGCACATACTCTTTGGGTATGTATCTACATTAAAACCTAAGTCACATGAATAAAACAGATGTCAATCAAAATTGATATAGATTATCATTGAACTTGCAGTCACGTCGTGTAGACCTGCGTAGGTATTAAATTCGGATGATTAGTCCATCTACCTCTAAATTCTGAAAAAATACAGATATTTTCCCCCAAGGTTTGTGTTGCTCGCTGCATCTTCTAAATGTCACATGTAACTTATTCTATCCCACTCTTAGCCCTAAATTTTTGTCTACCAAATCCCTCTATAAAACTATGACTGTGAAATAAAGGGAGAGGACTGGATACGATGTTTGTGACAAAAAATACAGACTCATAATGCACCAAAACACAGCACTTCGATTCTGAGTATTTTTATTTTACTCTGAAAATTAAAAGCAGGCTGTTGACGCACATAGTCAATAAATCAAACACATGAAATCTTGGGCTTTTTCCCCAGTGTCCACTTTACCAGGGTTTCTAATAAAAAGTCCCATATTTTGAATTCAGCTCATTCAGACCTCAAATCCAAACACAGTTTAACAATTGAACAATGGCTGTTGTTAAAAAATGTCACAACCAAACGTTAAAAAAGTTGCTAAAACATAGACTGTTCACCAAGCACTTTCACCTGATTTCTAAGTACGTAGTTAATAGATTGGGACTTTGCCTGTTTTTGTTTTTGTTTTGTTGCCTATTCATAAGACTCTTAGGAAGAAAAAACTGTCAATGTTTACAGCAGGAAGTTAAAACAAACTGAGCAATACATGCAAACATTGTTTGAACCTACGAGTTGGCTGAAAGAGTGACCAATTCCCAAAAAAAGAAAACAGACAAGGAGTAACTAGAATATAAGTTCCCAACAGAGGCTAATCTATATGTTTTCTAAAGCTGGGAAAATAAAACGCAATCAGAATATCCAAATATTTTGCAAACACTACTAAGACATTTCATTTGGTCCAAGCCCCTGATTTATAGACATTATAAACAATTGGGCAAAGCACAAAGCTTGCTGGAGATTCTTCAAAAGAATGATGCAAACAGCAGGAAGAAAATTAACAAGCAACAGATGCATGCATGAGCATTCTGTGTAACTGGCTGTGAGTACAGCATGTGCTGTTTTGTTTGTGCATGAGTTTCCTTAACACATGCACTATTTGTATCTGTAGATATCATACCAAAAAAATCACCATTACGAAAGAGGCTTACATATTATCAATTACTACAATTTTAACAAAATGCATAAAGACAAGTATTCATGGTGAAAAAATACATATATTTTACCTCTCAGTCACATACCTTTTTTCCTTCAAAAACAAACAAATATTGGATAAGAAAAGGCAAAGCAATAGTTTGCCAGAGAATCAACTGATGCACTTGGTTGCGAGACAGGTTTTAAATGTGCAAATTACTTCCATCCAATAGTTCGCTTTTGTTTCAAACCATTCATTTTTTATGTACGAATTTTTCAGACAAAAGTCATATGATTGACTCTGAATAGGTTATGCCTCCATCCTCTGTCCTTACTTTTACCTTTTCCATGTCTAGCTGCTTATAAAAGTGATACAGAACTACGATGCTGCTTAGGACTAAACAAAAATCAAATTTAATGTGCTTGTCTCTACTCAAAAAAAAAGGTCAAAGATTGAATTATTTTCATCCCACACTGTTATCCTTTTATTCTTTAATCATAAGTTCTACAGATATCCAGTAATGCCTGTTGGGCACCAGGTACCTGGAACTGGGGGTGTAAAGATGAGAATGAAAGACACAGATTCTGTTGTCACAGAATTTGCAACCAAGCTAATAAAAAGCCAAAGATAAAAATACATTCAGTTAATTAGTTTTGACATCCAGCAACTGAATAGTCTTACCAACTCATATAATATGCTCATTCAAATATTCACACATCATTCATTCAACAAACATTTATTCTTACCATGTCTAGTTATGCCAGACACCACTATGTTAAATCCTGAGGTAGGTATAAGAAGCAAAAATATACTTGCTCTGGAAATGCTCAAAGCCAATCACATAAGATAGGCCTGAAAATATGTAGTGCTAGAATGCACTAATAGAAATGTGTACTGATACAATGCCAAGCACATAGTAGGTATGGAAAATAAGATGTTCTTGCTTTGGCAAAAATAGACCAAGGAGCTATTTGCCTACAGAGGAGCTAATTATTCTGCCTGATGAAGCTGGATAAGTTTCCATAGAGGAAATGGCATTCGATTTGGGTTTACATGGATGAAAACACATTTCCCAGATGGTGAAGAACACAAAGACTGTTTTTGGAAGAGGCAAAATCACATGTGAAAGCACAGAGACCCATTAAAAATGTGTAGAATAATCACACATGCCCGATCTCAAGTTCTAAAATTCTAGTGAAGATGGATTTACTCTGTACATTATATCCTCAGGGAAATTTTAGTTTCCATGCACATGAATTTACACTTCTCCCTGCCTTAGATTATTAGAGAAATAGGAAACTAGAAGTTAAGAAAAGGAAGCTGAAATAACTCATAAGGGAAAAGATAAAAGAGAGATGAGGCAATGCAATGAAACTGTAGGAGAGAGAAAGAGAGCTGGGAGAAGATTATCCCCAAACCTTGCAATTGAGTGTTTTGGTTTATGGGTGAAAACATCCCTGAAGTTATAGGTGAGGAAGGGCTTTCTTGTAAATTTACGATGTTCAGAATTGGCACCACTGGGCCCTGCACTTGGGAATGCAAGTTGAGAAATAAAGACTACCTGAGGTTAGTTTTCCAGCTCAGGCATCCACATGAATGTCTGCAGAAATGCGGTGAAACCACACTGATAAAAGGTAAATTAAAATCATAAAATCAGAGAGGCTTTGAAAATTAGACAGTGGACAAACACAGGGACTCTTCTGCACTGTAGATTAACACCATCAAACAAAACAAATGTATAAGTTCTGTATTTAAAATATGGAAAAAGGAGAACAGAGATACTGAAAAGTCACTGGAGATCAAAGAATGATAAATTAATATATATCCATTCCATGCTATTAATTACCAAATGAAGAAACGTGTGAGATATTGACATTCTCATTATTTGGTGGGCTGTTTTCATGGCTCTATTTTAGAAAACATAAACTATGTTCATCAGATTTTTGAGAGATTAACTAATTATCTCATTTCCCCAATCCTACTTTGGCGGGATTGTAAGTTTCTTACATAGGGATTTTAGTAATCTAATTTTATGTATAGAGAAGAGACTATTACATTGTAGCTGATTAAATTCACCACATCCCACGTGGTTGTATACACACAACCTTAGGAGAATTGCAAGAAGCAAGTTTGTCAAAGTGAAACCAAAGAGTTTGAAAAGTGTCCTGTAGCCAGTAAGAAACCAAGGGAAGATTTTAGGTAACTCTGTCTTGAAAATAATTGTTTATTACTGCCTCCTCTTCCTGTCTATTGAGAGTTCTTTTTCTAAGGTGCCGTCTTTAAATTATGTTAAGTCTTCCTGGAAATTCAGTGGAAAATTCTTTTTTATTGAGAACATATGAATTAAAGGAAAGGAATTTTACATGTGTGAGAATACAAAATAACCAATATTCTCAGTTAAAGAGAGAGATGGAAAGAGAGACGGAAAGAGAGTTTTGGGCTCCTTCACTGCAAAAGAAGGAGGTTTGGTATTGTTTTCATTTTTTTAACTGCATGCATTGCTTAGTGGACAAATGAAAATTAGGCAATTCTATTTGCCAAAGCTTCAAGATCTCACTCTTGAATCAGAATACCAAGTACACTTAAGATACAGCAAGAAGGAAGCTGCAATCTGGCATCACACATGAATCATATGTAAACTATGTACAGTAGTGATCTTCCCAGTGGCAGAAAAGCTCAAAGCCACGTGAAACCAATCAACACCATATTGATGTCATTTTCTCAAAACTTCTCATCTGTTTCATAGCCATCAGACATTGTGATCTTTAAAGCAGATATTTACCCTCTCTGTTGCTAACTAAGCCAAATTTTGCATTACAGTAATTTTTTTTTTTTATTATTATACTTTAAGTTTTAGGGTACATGTGCACATTGTGCAGGTTAGTTACATATGTATACATGTGCCATGCTGGTGCGCTGCACCCACTAACTCGTCATCTAGCATTAGGTATATCTCCCAATGCTATCCCTCCCCCCTCCCCCCTCCCCACCACAGTCCCCAGAGTATGGTATTCCCCTTCCTGTGTCCATGTGTTCTCATTGTTCAATTCCCACCTATGAGTGAGAATATGCGGTGTTTGGTTTTTTGTTCTTGCGATAGTTTACTGAGAATGATGGTTTCCAATTTCATCCATGTCCCTACAAAGGATATGAACTCATCATTTTTTATGGCTGCATAGTATTCCATGGTGTATATGTGCCACATTTTCTTAATCCAGTCTATCATTGTTGGACATTTGGGTTGGTTCCAAGTCTTTGCTATTGTGAATAATGCCGCAATAAACATACGTGTGCATGTGTCTTTATAGCAGCATGATTTATAGTCATTTGGGTATATACCCAGTAATGGGATGGCTGGGTCAAATGGTATTTCTAGTTCTAGATCCCTGAGGAATCGCCACACTGACTTCCACAATGGTTGAACTAGTTTACAGTCCCACCAACAGTGTAAAAGTGTTCCTATTTCTCCACATCCTCTCCAGCACCTGTTGTTTCCTGACTTTTGAATGATTGCCATTCTAACTGGTGTGAGATGATATCTCATAGTGGTTTTGATTTGCATTTCTCTGATGGCCAGTGATGATGAGCATTTTTTCATGTGTTTTTTGGCTGCATAAATGTCTTCTTTTGAGAAGTGCCTGTTCATGTCCTTCACCCAATTTTTGATGGGGTTGTTTGTTTTTTTCTTGTAAATTTGTTTGAGTTCACTGTAGATTCTGGATATTAGCCCTTTGTCAGATGAGTAGGTTGCGAAAATTTTCTCCCATGTTGTAGGTTGCCTGTTCACTCTGATGGTAGTTTCTTTTGCTGTGCAGAAGCTCTTTAGTTTAATTAGATCCCATTTGTCAATTTTGGCTTTTGTTGCCATTGCTTTTGGTGTTTTGGACATGAAGTCCTTGCCCACGCCTATGTCCTGAATGGTAATGCCTAGGTTTTCTTCTAGGGTTTTTATGGTTTTAGGTCTAACGTTTAAGTCTTTAATCCATTTTGAATTGATTTTTGTATAAGGTGTAAGGAAGGGATCCAGTTTCAGCTTTCTACATATGGCTAGCCAGTTTTCCCAGCACCATTTATTAAATAGGGAATCCTTTCCCCATTGCTTGTTTTTCTCAGGTTTGTCAAAGATCAGATAGTTGTAGGTAAGCGGCGTTATTTCTGAGGGCTCTGTTCTGTTCCATTGATCTATATTTCTGTTTTGGTACCAGTACCATGCTGTTTTGGTTACTGTAGCCTTGTAGTATAGTTTGAAGTCAGGTAGTGTGATGCCTCCAGCTTTGTTCTTTTGGCTTAGGATTGACTTGGCGATGCGGGCTCTCTTTTGGTTCCATATGAACTTTAAAGTAGTTTTTTCCAATTCTGTGAAGAAAGTCATTGGTAGCTTGATGGGGATGGCATTGAATCTGTAAATTACCTTGGGCAGTATGGCCATTTTCACGATATTGATTCTTCCTACCCATGAGCAAGGAATGTTCTTCCATTTGTTTGTATCCTCTTTTATTTCCTTGAGCAGTGGTTTGTAGTTCTCCTTGAAGAGGTGCTTCACATCCCTTGTAAGTTGGATTCCTAGGTATTTTATTCTCTTTGAAGCAATTGTGAATGGGAGTTCACTCATGATTTGGCTCTCTGTTTGTCTGTTGTTGGTGTATAAGAAAGGATCAACAAAATTGATAGACCGCTAGCAAGACTAATAAAGAAAAAAAGAGAGAAGAATCAAATAGACGCAATAAAAAATGATAAAGGGGATATCACCACCGATCCCACAGAAATACAAACTACCATCAGAGAATACTACAAAGACCTCTACGCAAATAAACTAGAAAATCTAGAAGAAATGGATACATTCCTCGACACATACACTCTCCCAAGACTAAACCAGGAAGAAGTTGAATCTCTGAATAGACCAATAACAGGAGCTGAAATTGTGGCAATAATCAATAGTTTACCAACCAAAAAGAGTCCAGGACCAGATGGATTCACAGCCGAATTCTACCAGAGGTACAAGGAGGAACTGGTACCATTCCTTCTGAAACTATTCCAATCAATAGAAAAAGAGGGAATCCTCCCTAACTCATTTTATGAGGCCAGCATCATTCTGATACCAAAGCCTGGCAGAGACACAACCAAAAAAGATAATTTTAGACCAATATCCTTGATGAACATTGATGCAAAAATCCTCAATAAAATACTGGCAAACCGAATCCAGCAGCACATCAAAAAGCTTATCCACCATGATCAAGTGGGCTTCATCCCTGGGATGCAAGGCTGGTTCAACATACGCAAATCAATAAATGTAATCCAGCATATAAACAGAGCCAAAGATAAAAACCACATGATTATCTCAATAGATGCAGAAAAAGCCTTTGACAAAATTCAACAACCCTTCATGCTAAAAACTCTCAATAAATTAGGTATTGATGGGACATATTTCAAAATAATAAGAGCTATCTATGACAAACCCACAGCCAATATCATACTGAATGGGCAAAAACTGGAAGCATTCCCTTTGAAAACTGGCACAAGACAGGGATGCCCTCTCTCACCACTCCTATTCAACATAGTGTTGGAAGTTCTGGCCAGGGCAATCGGGCAGGAGAAGGAAATAAAGGGTATTCAATTAGGAAAAGAGGAAGTCAAATTGTCCCTGTTTGCAGACGACATGATTGTTTATCTAGAAAACCCCATTGTCTCAGCCCAAAATCTCCTTAAGCTGATAAGCAACTTCAGCAAAGTCTCAGGATACAAAATCAATGTACAAAAATCACAAGCATTACAGTAATTTTTTACAAAATATTTTTTTCAGATTGTTGAAAGAACATAAAATGTAGTGGTTTATTTATTTAGTGGTAACAGTAATTCACACTAATATTATTAACTAACTTATAAACTGTCCATTTAAAAACATGCTTATACATTTATTATGTGTCTTTTTTAATGACTAGATCAGCCAGACCCCTAATAGAAAATTATGACATTCTCAAACTGGATAATTTGAGTTCAATCAAACACCTATTTCTAAAAGTATGGATAAAGCTAAAAATGGTAGCTCAAATAATAGTAAAATACCTCTTTCTTGCAACCTTTGATAGGCAATTGCTCCTCTGGTTTGGAAACTGTCCCTTCCAGAACTCATGCTGAAATGCAGTTGCTATTGTGACAGTATCAAGAGGTGGAGTCTTTAAAAGGTGGCAGGCCATGAGGGCTTCACCCTTACGTGTGGAATGGGTGCCTTTATAAAAGGGTAAATTTGGTTTCCTCCTTCTCTCTTGACATTCTGCCTTCCACCATATGATGACACAATAAGAAAGCCCTTGCCAGATGCTGGCACCTCAACCTTGGATTTCCCAGCCTCAAGAAGTAAATTTCTGTTCATTATAAATTACCACATCCGTGTCATTCTGTTATGGCAGCACAAAATGGACTAAAGTAGTTGTCAACAACTTGACAAATCTCAAACTCCCCCTTGGCATCTGAGGTACAAGGCAGAGACCCCACTGAGAAGTCTTCTATGTGTTTACATGACATGAGTGGATTTAGTTTTCCTCATCATAATCTGTCAGAGTTTCCTCTTAGACAAGCTTGTGAAAAATACATTGTCATGCCCTTAACACTGGATTGGAAAAACTGCACCAAAATCGCTTGAAGGAAAACCGACTGAACAAAGTTTCACAATAATGTCACTCCTACAATGCATCATCTATGCAAAACAAGATATCAAATTCTATAACTTTCCAGCACACTAAATTATCTCCCATTTCCTCTACTTTTTTTCTTACAAAAACACATACTACACTCACACACGCACCTTAATTGCCTATCAACAATAACTGTGTACTGAAACTTCCAAAGAAGTTAGGTGAGGGTTTAAGTATTCCTTTTACATTTGCATGCATGTAAGCACCTGTGATCATAGGTCTTACCTTTCATGGTTTCCTAGGTAATAGGACCTCTTCATTGATAGAATGATCCTAATATTGACATAGGAAAAGGAGTCACAAATAAGAGTTGGGCTGTTACTTAGGAAAGCTTGTCATTGTTACTTCCCCAGATAACAAGAATAAATGATGCAATAAAAGAATGAGTGCCTGCTTCCGCAACTCATCATTAAAAGTGAAGAACTACCACAGGAAGCAGAACTCTAAAAGAATGTATGCACTTATGCAACCTTTCTTGTAGCTTTTTGCAGCTAATTCTTATTATTATACATCAAGATAAGAAAAAAATCACATAAATCTTTGAAGAAAAATGAATGAAAGAGGGCTTTCTTTAAAGGTTACTAGCTAATCCATTTCTTTACTTTCTGATTTTTTCTTTCTTTTCTTTTAAATAATCATTGAAGGCATTGATTCAAAGGAAGTTAATGCTGCAAAAGACCTAGAAATCATCTAGGAGTCTTTTGACTTTAAAATACTTTTTCTGAAGAATAATTTGTTCAAGTTCAGTAAAATTCCAACATGTGACAGAGCTTTGTTCTGGCTGAAGTCCACTTGGGTTCCTTTCCTCTTGTAGCTGACATCAGTAGTGGCTTCTACAGGGATGCTGGGTAATTCCTCCCAGAGCACTGGCCTGGAATAGTGCCCTCTATGTAGAAATAAGAAAAAAATGAGGCACAGAAAGATGAAGGGATCCACCATCACAAAAGTGGTACACAGCAGATAAACATCTCTTCTTTGCCTTTTTATCTCCTACATTTGTCTTCTCATCTTTAATTCATTTCGTAGATCTGCAGAATAACTTTCCAGAGAAGATCAACTGCACCACATAGCTAAAAGCTGACTTCCTTTTTTTTTCTTTCATTTCAAAAAATCAAAACACCTGGTTGTGAAATGCAACGTTTTCACAGAATATTTAATTTGATCCACTTACTGATAGTAACAGTTTTATGTGAACAGTTACATGGCAATTAAATTTCTCAGATTACCATTTTTTAAAGAGTTCTCCAGAGTGCGTCAATGGCAAGGGATCCATTTTTCCAAACCTGTCTTGTTTCCTTAGTGAGTCAGTCTTTCAAAGCTTATATTGCAGTCATTCTTTGTATTATAAAAGTGATCCCTAAAGTAAGAAGAACAACTACATATAGTCTCTATAAAATTCCCAGCCTAAATAGTCATTTCAAATGCCTTGCTTTCTCAAGTATTGCTTAATATTATGTATGACTAGGACTGTACAAAATATAGAACACTTGGGAGAAGATTATGGCAACAGTGAGATCTGGGAACATTTGTGTATTGGAAGGAAAAACCATGATTCTGATGGGCAAGAAAGAGAATAATCTTGAACAACAAAAGAAGAATATAAGAGTTTGGCATACCATGCTTTTCCAAACGTATGGCTTCATTTAAAAAACTTGGGACAGTCTTTATTTTTTCCATGATTACTTGTGTGTCAGCAGGCATAGCTTGGCCTTCTCCTTCATAGGCCTGACGCTGAGTCAATGCTTAGCATCCAAACCACACATAAACTATTTTTTCCCCTAGAAAGTGCTCATTGGATGACTTAATAGAAGTATTTTAATGTTTGGAAAGGAAAAACATGTTTGCCTTATTCCTTTAGATTTACAGCTGCTTAGGGTTTATAGAAAATACCGTTGTCAACAATATTCAAAAGGCAGAATACAAGAGTTTGAGGATGCAATCTTGCTACCCCTATGTTACTCCTACCATTCTGATATGGTTTGGCTCTGTGTCCCCACTCAACTCTCATCTCGAATTGTAATCCCCACATGTCGAGGGAGGGACCTGGTGGGAGGTGATTGGCTCCTGGGGGCAGTTTCCCCCATGCTGTTCTCATGATAGTGTGGGAGTTCTCATGAGATCTGGTTGTTAGATAAGTGTCTGGCATTTCCCTTGCTCGCTCTCTCTCCCTCCCTCTCTCTCTCTCTCTCTCTGTCTCTCCCCTGCTGCCATGTAAGACATGCCTTGCTTCCTCTTTGCCTTCCGCCATGATTGTAAGTTTCCTGACACCCACCCAGCCATGTGGAACCATGAATCAATTAAACCTTTTTTTTCATAAATTACCTGGTCTCAGTATGAAAATGGACTAATACAAATCCGCATACCAGAAAGCCAGAGTGATGTAGTCTGATGCAGAAGTTACTATAGAAAGTGTGGCATGGGTGGCTGATTCTTGCAGGATGCTGACTTCTTGATGAGTTTTCAAACCTTGGACTTTGTACACACCAAATTGTTCTGAGATCAGGACAACTGACTTCTGATTCTAGTGAATATATGCAATTCCTGTAAGAACAGAGCAAGGAAAGATGAGAGCCTGTAGCATTGAAGTCACAAATGATAACAATAGCACCAGTATAATAATAGCAAATGTTTTGGGAGCATTTACTATTCCAAACACTACACTAAACACTACATGCATCATTTTTCTTATTCTCACAATAAACCTTATATTTCTGTTTTGCAAATATGGAAAACAAAGCTTAGGAAAGTTAGGTAATCCATCTAAGTTCACAGAGCTAATAAATTATGGAGTGAATATTAGGAGTCTGGTCTTTCCCTTTAATACCAATACCTTGTTCTTAATCAGCAACAAGGCCACTTCCATCTCTGAGTGAGGAAGGTGGACTAGATCATGTATAAATTACAGATAAACTCTTTCAAGCTTTTGATTTTATACTAAAAATCATCTCCTAAACTCCACTAGCAGAAAAATAGCATATCATCTCCAGGAACACAGTCCTCAACAGCTGCTTTTCCAACCTCATCTTTCAAAGCAACCTGTTCATACATTTCTCATATTCTAAGTGAACAATTTCCAAGGCCTTTCCACCTCTCTGACTCCATATTCACTGCTGTTTTTTATTCTCACTATTGTCTCCCTTCTTGCACTTTTACCTATCAAAATTCAAACTAGCTATAATTTCCAAACTAAATGCCACTTTCTCCATAAAGCTTTCTCATCAGATGATGTCTGCTCTATGAATAATTTTTAATTACCGGCCACACATGTCCTGTGAGATGTTATAGCCTTTTGCCCTGTGGACCACACATACAGTGTGGACACTGTAAAAGGAAAAAAATTGTCTAATAACTCTGTCTAATTATCAATATTGTCTAATGACTCTGTTCACCTACTATGGAAGTGGCTGATTCTTCTCTTATCGCTCATCTTTACCTCTACATTAACCCAAGTCAAGTGCAGCCAATAAGGTCACAATGAACTGCTTATTTGTAATTATTTTCCAAAGGATTAAAAAAGTACAACGTATCATTTACAGATCCTATGTAATCAGGAATCTTTACATAAATAAAAGTCAAGCAATTTCAGAAAAATGCTGCTAGGAAACAATTCTGTCCAAAAATTCAGAAACAACAATACAACCAAGGGTATGCATGTGCAATCCTTTTGGTAGCACATTACGGACATACTTCTAATACTTCTAGTACTTTATATTCTGAAGTTGTATTTTCATTATGGTTTCTCAGCAGGAATTTCACAACCAGTGCTCCAAGCTAATCTCAACATCGCTGATCTAGTTTCAAAAAAAAATAGTAATAGCAACAGCAAAAATGAGGTTGAAGAATAGAGCTTTTGTATGATACAAACTTCAATTAGATGACACATCAATCTTTTCACATGCCATAAAACATACACATGTATCTGGAAACCTCAGTTGCAGTGCACAAGAATTAAATGAATATTAGGGAGATAAAGGGAGATTATTACAGATGTACAAGTAGAGAAGGAAGAAAGTTGGGGAGAAGGATCAATGAGTTGATGTTCAATGCTAAGAAAGCACAGATCCCAGGTCCTAGAAGCAGGGTTCTCTGCTCTCAGCATTCTTGACCAACCTTCAATGGCCTCAGTCAGATTTGAAGACTTCAAAATAACACGTAGGTTTTCCTTTCCTTTAGAAAGGGAAAGAAAAATGAACTGCATTTTCTTTACAGTGAGACCACAACTCTTCCACCTCTGTGCAAAATCTATAGGGTCCCAAGGCAAAAATAAGAAAATATAGCCAACTGCATATATTAAATAAGTGCATGCAAAAAACTTTGTAATTCAAATTTATTGGCTAGTTTGTAACGTGAGTTTTCATACTGAAGAGCTATAACATTTTTATTACAAAATAAAGCTTTTGAAAATGTTAACATTTATATTTTCAACAAACTCATGAATCAGATTTGTCTTATGTCATCTTATTAAGCATCTAATAGCTAATATCTTAAGCGTTTAGTGCTTGATAAACAAATTTTGTTGAGTTTTTCTTTAAAAATGGACATATTAAATTGACTTTTTAAAAAGCTTAGTTCATAGCACATTGTTTTGAGTCATAACATCATCATTTGTTAAATTTTAGTTTTTATAAACATTATTTCTAAAATCTAAATCTCAGGTGTGTATTTTCCTTAATACACAAAACCACTATTAACTGTAAACAGAAAGAATTTGATATTAAGTCTAGGGGCAATCTACCTCTTTAGTCCTATAGATCACACCAAGGATGAATAAGACTCATAACAGACATAACAAAAATCTCTGGTAGGCCTAAGACATAGGCTGGGAAAGGGGAAATTATACAGAAAAAGACATAAACAAAAAGGATAAAAGTACTTAGGAAATAAAGTACATATAATAAAAGTGGTGGTAAGCAGTGGTGTGAAGACAGGGTACTTCAGGGGACATGTAAGTTTCATGTACAATAAGGCATAGTCATGGGATCAACTTCTCATAGAAAATACTGTCATCAGAGATACACTTTAAAATGCAAAACACCACAGTATAACTTCCAAACACATTAACCTGGAGAGGAAAACACAGACAAAATCATTCTGATGTGAGAATACATCTTTCAAACGAATGCAATAAGCCAAGAACCACCTCCAATCTAATGCTTAGATGATTGGGAGCCAGGACCAGCTCAAGGCCCTGGTCAACTGTACATGCTTTTGCAGTTGTCTCAAGAATCTTCCAGTGATAAGCCAGACCACTAATAACTGATTCCAAGGTTATGGCGTAGAGAACTGAAAAGGTTCCTTAATTGAAAAGGTTCCTTACCCTTCACACTGCTAACACTTTGTTTCCTTACTCACAATTAACCTTATGATCTTACATTATAGACCCCAAGTAATAAAGCTGACTTAATAAGAAACATCCTGCCTTATTCTGCAAAACAATAAAGAAGTCACTCTGATTCATTCAAATTATGGTAAATTTAATTTTTTGTGAATTTCATGTAAAAGCTCTATTAAAAAATCCAAAATAAATACACTTGCTCAGATACAAAGAATAAAACAAATTGCAAGAACGTTAACTCCTAATCTGGTGGTTCTCAACATTTGTAACAATTTAGAATCACCCAGGAAACATAAAAAAAGAGAAGATTCCTAGGCTTCCATCCTCAGAACAATTATATTACACTTTCTGGGAGGTTAGACTCGGGCATCAGTATTCTTTAAAAGCTCCTCAAGTCATGATAATATGCAGCCAAGGTAGAGAACTACAGGCCTCATCTATTTGCTTATGAGATGGTAGCAGAGTGATAGAAGGAAATTCTCCTATGAGATGAGAATTCAAACTCAAATTACACAGGATGAGATGTGTTGTTTGGGGCAAATGAATCAAGCTCTCTGTGCTTCAGATTCTGTATCCTTAAAATGGAGGACAAATATCTTCTCTTAAAGACCAGATACTTCTCTGGGTTGTTTAAGGATCAATTATCATAGAACAGCTGGCAAGTGGTGAGATTGCAACAAGCTGGAATTCCCTCTCACTCCTGAATGCTTCCTTTCTCCCTCTGCCATTGATCTGATATAAGCCTTTACCAACTAAGCGATTTATTCCCTTCATTTCACAAAATATTGCTTTCTCACGAAAAGAAAGTGGTGATTATTAATTTCTAGGGATACTAAAAATTAAGTATTTTTAAATTTATTCATTCCATAGTCAAGGTTTAATATATTTATTAAAAATAATCTAAAAATACGCATTGAATTATCTACCATATCTCAGTAGAACACTTACTCTTAAAATAGTAATCCTCATGCAAAAATGGTCTAGAAGGAGATAGACATTTAAAAATACAATGAATCACACAGGTACAACAATAGAAAAAAAACATATGATAAAATGGATGAAAAGAGAAGAAAGTGTCAGGAAATGCTTTGAGCAGAAAAAAAACTCCAGTGCGATTACAGACCTTTCTTACTAAATCTGCTTGCTAACCAAGCTTATTCTTTCATATAAAGGACCATTTAAGAAATCAGTACATTGTAATTTCTAATCTTCTAAATGACTGTTTGCCAAATTCACATCAATTTGACAAAAAAATCAATGAGAATGTCAAATATTTTAAAGAACATCTAAAATTATCGGAAAGACAGCATAATAAAGAAAACTATTTAAACTAGTTAAGGGTGAACACTGCGGACATTTATACATGAGCTATCTTTGCTGGACATAAACGGCATCTGAGAATAATCTAAACCGCGGTCACTATGTCTTTTGTATACGTCTTACCACACAGCTCTGCCATTGGCACAGCCACCATCTTACACTATTTCTTTCAGTCAGGGTTGGATTTAGGAGATGACTTTTAAGCAACCAAACCATGCAGTGGCACACCTTTTGCCAAGGGAAGTTTTTGGGATTTTTGTTTTTGTTTTTGTTTTTTTAAGATGGAGTCTCACTCTGTTGCCCAGGCTGGAGTGCAGCAGCACAATCTCAGCTCACTGCAATCTCTGCCTCCCAGGCAATTCTCCTGCCTCAGCCTCCTGAGTAGCTGGGATTACAGGTGTGTGCCACCACGCCTGGCTAATTTTTTTTATTTTTAGTAGAGATGGGGTTTCACCATGTTGGTCAGGCTGGTCTTGAACTCCTGACCTCAAGTGATCCACCCCCCTCAGCTTCCCAAAGTGCTGGGATTACAGGCGTGAGCCACTACACCTGGCCAGGAACTGTTAATAGCACACCATGTGCCATGTAGACTACAATGTCACTATCAGTTCCCATAACTGAGTGCAGATGCTACATGCCCATGGGACGATTTCTGGTGAACTTTTTGATCATTGAATGGAGGGATCCAGTTTGTTCTTCTCATAGAGCCAAGAAGGTCTTTCCAGTGCTGCAACATCCTCATTGTTAGGAGACATGAGGGTGAAGAGGTCGTTGGGCAAGGGCTTGATGCTGACCGCTAATATTTGCCATGTTAGCTCCCTCCTCTCCTTCATGAGCTATGTAAATTTTCAGAGATCAACCAGTATCTGTAGCCCTGAAAAGATCAGATGTGATCATTATTCTACTCAACTACCAAAGTTAATTTTGTATCAATCAAAATAAGCAAAACCAATTGAGCTTTTTAGAAGATTTCAAAAATTACATATCTGGTACTCATTCATTTATGTTGTTCATGTTTCTAGTTATTTATTCATTCGTGACCTAGCCATTAAATAAATAATTATAAAGTCTCTATTATAAACCACATAATGTTTGAGGTACTGGAGATGAAAAGATAAATAAGACAGCATCCGTACCTCAAGTTCATTACAGTCTAGAACAGGATTTCTCAACTTCACCATTATTGACACTGGGGGCCAGGCAATTCTTTGTTACAGAACTTTTCCTGTGCATTGTAGAACATTTAACATCACCCCTGGTCTCTTCCCACTAGATGCCAGTAGCACCCCCTCACCACCTTCTCCCCAGGGTTGTGACAAGGAAAATGTCTCCAGACATTGCCCAGATGTCCACAGGGGACAAAATCACTTTCAGATGAGGACTGCTAGTCTAGAAGGAAGAGACAGACATTACAAAATACAATGAACGACAGGCACAATAATAGAAAAACACAGATGATAAAACACAGGAAAAGAGAGGGAAGTGCCAGGAAATGCTTTGAGTAGAAAAAGGCTCAAGAGTGTGATTATAGACCTTCTTTCTGACTAAATATGCTTGTTATTTCTACTGTGACAAGACTACCCCAGGCTGGGGTGAGAGGCATCATGTGAGGCCATCTCTTCCCAGAATCCCAAATGGGATCTTCTCATTTGATTTCTTACCCTTCACACCCTCCCCTGGATTGAAAGGGATAACACTCAACTGTGTTTCCCTCCTGGATAAAACTACTCTCATGCAATATCTTCTCTTTCTCTGGATCACAGTAAGTCTGCAGGTCCTTGCAGATTATGGCAAGCATGATTGAGCAGAAGGAAGGTTGAAGTAATGCTCTTGAGTGTCCCTCTGCTTCAGTGTGGCAGGAGAGGGGTTTAGAAGTCCCCGTGTGCCATGCAGAGGTTTCCAAAGGCAGGGAAATTAAGAGCCAGTGAGATTGCAGTGGGGGCTTCTATAGCAAGTGGCCGAGGCTCGATGGGGTCTACAGTGCCTAAAAGAGCCAGATGACATCAAGGCAGCAAGAAAGACCACTGTGGAGGCTCTTGCAGTGAGAAAAAAGGAGCAGAGAGGAAATCTGAATGACTGGACATAAACCTAAAGTCAATCTAACTATACAAAAATATAGGGAAAAACCGAAATACCATTAAAAGCATGTTAGAATTCTTTACTAGAGTAGGCATCATTCAGGAAGATTCTATCAGTTACAGAAAAGGAATCATCTCCATATTCTTTGTCCATCTGTATTTTGACGTGATAACTTTCTATTCTGCTACTCAATAACTTCAATATTGGAAATACAACTTTCTGCAGGAGCACATAGCACAGTGGTTTAAACAGGTCTTGGCACTCAGGGAAGACTGGAATGAAAACATATAATTTTGAACAGAGATTGGAGCATGAACGGAAAGTAGCCTGCTGAAGGTAGAGAGGACAAAAGAGAGAGGAAGGATATTCCAATAAAGGGGACAGATGCAAGGAGCTCCAGATGTGGGGAAGAATTAGGTGAGTTTGAGAACTGGCATATATACATGCAGTGTTTCTAAGGTAAAGAGAAACATAAGAGCCAATATTTATTCAGGATGTATTATATTCCAGGCACTATGCTACATGCTTTACAAAACTAATCTTGATTAAGGTTCATAACAATTAAGTAGGTAGTTGTAGCCCCTCTTCCTCATTTAGTTATTGTTATCTTCATCATCATATTTTGTATTTTGGGAAATGGATAGACACAAGGAATGAAAGAACAGATTCACAAGAACCATTTAAGAAGCTATTGCTGCAGAGTAGGAAGAACTGAAGTTCCAGACTATGCCATCAGTGATTGGAATAAAAAAGAATGAATGGATTCATGAGTCATTTCAAAGGTAGAACTGAAAAGAGGTTGGATGCAACCAACTTATTTTTAAAGTTCAAGAGAATTGTTGAATACGAGGCCAAAGCTTTAACTATGGAAAACAAGTAGCAAAGTCCTGCCCTGAGATGGGTCAACAGAAGGTGGAAAGTGGGGTTTGGGAGGTGTGCAAAGATATAGAAAAGATAAGCTGTAAAATGGGGAGCCAAGATTTGCACTGCTCAGTTTGAGGTAGAACAGGCAGCTGGAAAAGGAGAATGGGATCTTTGCAGGGAGAGATGGCCAAGGACGTAAGTTTAGATGACTTTTACTTTGAGGTAAAATTTGGAGTCCTAGGAGTGATTAAAATGGTAAAAAGAGGAGGCAAATTAAATCAAGTACTGATAGTTGTGGATCAAAAAGGATCCATACCGTTCATCTGTAAGTCCGATCTATCTTGCTTTCTGCTCAAACATTAACAATGCCAAGAGCCCTGGAATCTAAAGTACATATTGCTTTTCTGATTTTTTGCTCCAAAGAGATCAGGAAGAGCAACCACTATCTGAGAACTGCCCCTTTTCCAAGGCCTTTCCTGATACAAACATTTCTAAGCCCTGTGCTCTCTATGGACCCTTCAGAGATCCATAGGCTCATGTCATTCTATGGTCATGCCCACGGACCTGATTCTCTTAACTATTTATCAGACTAAATGTCAGATCAGGTGGGGACTTGAGATGTGGGTGTTTTAATGTTGTTGAGGTAGATAAAATAGTGACCTCCCACTGAAGGACACTGGGCCTTACAGCTTGGTATCGTTAAATGTGTTCCGTCTGATTTGTTGAAATGTTCCATCCCTGCTTTGTCATAAAAGAAGAAATTATATATTTAAAGGAATACAGCAAATGTTTAAAACATGTTGCCTTTTCTTCACCATCTGTCTCTTATTTATTAAATTCTGTCCACTTAAAATTATCCTCTCCCCAAACTGCAACTGTCAAAATCCCATCTTTCAACCTCTCATATCATCTCATCTCAAAACCCCATTAGAAAGTTGTTCCTATTCTTCTTAAAGGGAATGAATTGTCAATCACTCTATGCCCTGGGCATTTATATCTGCTAAAGCCTTTGCTGTGTTCTCCTATATTTTAGGGATGAGTGCATGTGTTTGTGCTTTTGTGTGTGTTTGTGTGTGTGTGTGTGTGCATGTGTGTGTATACATGTGATTGGAGTTTGTGATTGGAGTTGCTGAATGAAGTTGCTGAAAGAGACATATGGCCATGTAAGTAATAACAAGTAGAAGGGCTCTATGAAAACACAAGCCAGAAATCATTCACCATTTCATGTTGAAAATAACACTTTCAGCAGAAAAATCCTCATTTGAAAATAGCAACGGTATAATTAGCCTTCAACTTTACTTCCTTATTAGTGATGCAGTTCTCCATTCCACACAATGCAACACATTGTAATAAATGGATGTTCATATAATGGATTGGAAGAGCATAGGATCCAAACATCTGGATTCTTCCACACATGGCGCATTAGCTGTTTCTGCAAAAGCCGATAGGAATTCCATGTTGATGCAATTAAATGTGACTGGAATAATACATGCTTCTCACATTTTTAGTTGTACATATGTATATGTTTGGCATACAATTCATTATAGTCACAGAAATTTTAAAAAAAGAAAAGCTTTCTACAGCCATGTCTGTTAACAATTATTGTGCTACTTCCTGGAAGCAGGGAAAAAGTGAGTAGTCCTGGGCTGCTGGCCACTTCACCACATTGCCATAGTGAGAGAATGCCTAGTCCATAAATAAATTTAGTTCAGTATTCGGACTTCAAGCCTGCTCTTTATGATGGCAAAAATATGCTTCAATTTGAAATTGCCCAGAAATGAGTAAAACGAGGGATTTTATCCAACATTTCTTAATTTGCAAGAACACAAAATAGGTGAATACTTGTAATTCTTTCTCTCATCACTCTCATTCTAAACAGGCTTGCAAATGGTGTGGCCTACACTGAGTCAGAATGAGAACACAGCTCATTAGTTTCACAGCACTGGGAGAGCCAGCCTGGAATAAAATCCAATAGCAAGGGAATCGAGGAAGAAGCTGATTTTCACGCTTTCACTTTCATTCTCTCATTTCCAATTTTGCCCTTTATATGCTAAAGATACAGTAATCTATGCCCAAGTTGGAATGAGCTTTCCTTCTTACGTTTCTGTGCACATGAGAGCCTCAGAAAGGGAGGGCATCCTCTCATTGCTCTTTTATAACTTTTACAAAGGGAGAAGATTCACTTAACCTTCCTTTATTTGATTATCTACTATAGAAAAATATTGAGTTACATAATCTCTATATTCTCTATTACCCGAAAACTCTCACTTTCATTCCAAACTAAGTAAATACGAAGCAAAAAAGTGGTATGCCGTTACTAATTTAGGTTGCCCAAACTGTCCCACAGGGAAACAAATAAGTATGTTGTCATTGATCAGATTTTCTGGATACAGACACTGAGATCTGTGCACAGGAGGTTTCTCAGCATGTCTTCTCAGGAATATTGCTTGTAAGGGAGTGAAGAAGTAAGACTTTTCCGAAGGAAAAGTTGAAATGTAGTAGAGTTCAATCAAAGGCTCCAGCCCATCCCACAGAGAGTCTGTAGAACTCTGAATCTGTGGTGACCCTCTAAAGATGTCCCAAACTGAGACAAAGGGGGCCAGGTGTTTATATCCCCAACAGACTAGACACTGGACACTTGAAGGAGTGTTCTTCCATCAAGGGCAATTTCTACAAGGGAACACAGCTAGGATCCAACAGCAGCCAACATATTCAGGGATGGAGAATGAGCACCTTGACTCTGAAGGCATTAATCTGGGTGACACACAATAGTATCCACTACAGTTCACTCTAATATACGATGCTTGGTTCTACTTGATTCTTGTAAATAAGCTCTCTCAATCTAGAAACATCCTCTTTGGGATCCTAGTTGGTCTCATTTTCGAATGAAATTTGTTAGAGGAATTTTGGTCCTCTCCACTAGGGCTAGTCTCAGGGCTGCAAATGATACTCAACAGTGCCCACCTTTACTCCCCATTCTATATTCCATACATTCTCAGCTTGCACCTCTTTTGGTCTAGGTTGTCTACCTGTTGGGGTGACCCAAATACTCATCTTTGAGGGGTCTGAGGTCTTAGCCACCATGCAATTCTTGGGTCACAGTTGCAAAATTTTTGTTTATTACCATCCTATCACAACAGGGAAGGGGAGTACCAAGCAACACACTAGTAGGTCAGTGGTGCCAAACATGTTCCTCCCTGCCCCAAGTGTGGAACAGCTACCTTTTCTACCCCTAATATTTGGGGTCAACTACCCTGCCACGATGTAGTCATTTCTTCCTACTCATCCTTTGATATAAGGAGCCTGACCAGACAGCAGTAATAGCTTAAAGCTCAACAGGACTTTCCTTGTCTCCCCTGGTGAAAGCATTTCCTTTTGAGAATAAGTACTTCTAGATCCACAAAACCTAAAATTTTTTTTAAAAAAAGGAAGCTAAAATTCCCCCAAGTGTGCTATGGGTGTGGTCGTAAGCTGGGCCACTCCACCCTTTAGCTTCTAGACACCTACTGGGAAAATAACATCAGTTTACAGTTATTGATTTAGGGTACTTAACACCTCCTGGTGTATGCAACCTTGCAGACTATCAACACCAAGTTGGCCTATCATTTGTACCATAAAAAAGATCTGTTTCATCCTTCTTTCAGGTTGGCATCTTCTGGCTAGCAAAATATATCCATTCCAATTGTACATCTGGAGACACAGAGTAATGACCACTATCTAAATCTGGGGAATCAGTGGATCCACTGGGAGCCTGTCCTGAGCTAGCACTCCATTTATTACTTGCTCTCATATATGCCCATTCTAACAGTGGTATATGATTGTGCTTCAGTTCCTGAGTATCGAGGTCAGCTCAGACCTTATGTCCAATTATCCTCAAAATGCCTGCACATTCCTCTTTCCCCAGTATATATTACCCAAGTAATTTTCATATGCTCCTTTGGTCAAGGACCTGTGAAATTACTACCACATAAACTTGTCATGTTGCAATGTCCTTCTTTCTGAGGACCACCATCTCTTCAGTGAGAGACAACACAAATACATTGGCATATATTATTTGACTTATGTCTTCTAAAGGGAGTATTTCTAGAGAGGATAAAGATCACCCCTATATATGTTGTCTAATTTTAATGTATAATAATTTCCATGCCTTCCACAAATAAAATAGAATACAGGGAAATACTTCTTAAACGACAGGTGGCAATAATAAAATAAATCAAGTGTATCATTTGTACTGAGAATAAGAGTAAAATTATACATCTATACACTATAATTAGCTCTACCTATATATCTACGTACTTATGTAAAGCATTTCCTGACAGTAAGATGTGCAACTGGTGTTTTAGTGAACATGAGAGAAAAATATTTTTCTAACCTGGTGCAAGGGTAACATCAGTATAACGACTTTCACTTTGTGGCATCCAAAACTCTCTCGTCTTAAGCAGTTGCCACGTGTCCATATGGCAAGGGCATTACTACACATACTTTTCACACGATGTTTCTGGAGAGCCCCTGGGAGACAATAGTCCATGGGTCTCTCAAATTTCTATATGTTCAACTTTTCATTCCACATTATTTCTTTTCAAAAATATTTATGTGATGAGAAGCCTTCAAAGAGAGAGATAATGTCTTGCTCTGGAACAAAGAATTTATGGCCTCCTACTACATGGAGATGATGACTCCCTCCAAATTAAAAAGCATGCTTGCTTACTCTCCAGAGTAGTAAAGATAACGTCTCCTGCCAGGGAAAAGGGCAGGCATCTTATTTCTCATTATAAAAGATGTGAGTTCCCTAAGTTCAGAATTCCTTGACTGTAATAAAACCCACTAAGCATACAAGTATCACCTGAAAATGTTTGCATCTTCCTGTGGGAATTGAGACTGAGGAACCAGCACAAAAATGTGAATACTCTGGCTACTGCTATTGCTGCAAATAATAAACTGCCTTTGTTTCTGACCCCAAAGTCTTGCATCTTCTGTCAGCATCCAGGTATCCACAGCAGGCTGATTTTTACATTTGCAAACAGGGTAAAAAAATCTCACACCTTTCACAGTTCTAGACACTTATGTATGTTGTTATGCAAAGATATACTTTAAACAGCAGCAGGAGTGTTATAAACACCATTCCAGGAAATACTATGCAAATAAAGTTATAATCATCCATATTCATGTGTTCTAGCCAGAAAAGAGAAGTAGTAAGACATGAAGACATTATCTTTCCCAAATTACATAACTATTTTGTGATGGAACCAGGAGCTAAAATGCTGCTTGGGTAACTTCACTATAATAGGCTCTACTGGTAGAGTACTTCTTATCTCTGTACTTTAGAGGAAAATCTTATGGTGTTTTGTAGGAGGAACTCAGAGTGAGGACTTTTATATACATTTTGTTTCCCAGTTTCTAGACCTAAAAAGAGAATCAGCATTGTTTTATTCCTACAGGAATAGCAATTCTGTATTCTACATTTACACTACAATTTATTACCAAACTTCTCTGACATATGGACCTAACTTATTGTCTTAGCCTGTGTTCCTGAAAGAAGACTCTGAGATAAAGGTTTGCATACCAGGAGTTTATATACAAGTGGGATTCCAGAGAGCTAAAGGGAAGTCCAGGAACAGTGAATTCATGAAAGAGGAAAAACCAGTACAAGGCTGCATTATCAAAATGTCCAACTGCTACAACAGATTGTGCCCAAACCCACAGGACCATCTGATGAGTCTTACAAAATACATCTTAGAACTAGGAGAAAGCATTGATCAATGGACTCTCACCCACCCTATTCCATCAGCTCTCACCCCCTATTGCATCAGCTCTCACCCCCTATTGCATCAGCTCTCACCCCCTACTGCATCAGCTCTCCTGCATTTCCAGGTTGCACGTGTGTGAGAACCAAGTGGGTTCCCACAGCAACTGCTGAGAATCCCCATGGCAGGAAGCAAAAGAGAGATGTCAGGTCTTTTCTCTACACAGTTGGTGAAAGCCCAGTATACCCAGGCAGGATCTGCAATAATAGATGGGGCTGCCAGAATTAAGAATGAGATCCAAGAGTTAACTAAAACTAGCCTCTTTGGCACACATTTTCTGGAGGTAAAGACAGTAGCTTCTCTATTACTGATTAAAAACCAGACACTTTTAGTCTTCAACCAGACTTCTCACCCACTGAAGAAATTCTATTATTCTGATTTTTCACAGTATCCATTTCTTAAATCAGAGAGGCTATATAACATGAGAGTAGAAAAGACAGACTCTGGAGGTAGACTTCTGTAGAGAGAAGCTCTGATGTAATTTGAGCAAGTTACATAACCTCCTGATGCTTCTGTCTGCTCATCCATAACAAGAAAAATAATAATCATATCTGTGACAAAAACTGTTTATAAGGATTAACTATATTAATACTTACAAAGTGTTTAGAAAAGTGTCCAGCACACAGAGTCCATGAATATTCAGTACTACATTATTTGAACTTCAACATAATTGATATTTCTTAGCCTAAAGTTAATGAATGACACTTTCAGTAAAATGTATTATTTATTTGCTTGTAATGGGATCTAAAATGGTGGATGGAGTCTATTGAATTTGAGCACTATATGGTTCCGATTGGTTCATAACTTTATAAAAATGGAATGAAAAGAGCATTCTCAAATATAAACTTACTGAGGGTGCAAGTCTGCCTTATTCATCTCTAAATTCCCTAGACCCAGTGAGGTCCCATTTTCTCCATGCTTACCTCTACAGCCTCATCCTTTGCAACACATATTTCCAGGTTTCAAGGTTCATATGGTTTGGCTGTGTCCCCATCCAAATCTCATCTTGAATTTAGCACCCACAATTCTGTGTCATGGGAGGGACCCAGTGGGAAGTAACTGAATTATAGGGGCATGTTTTTCCTGTGCTGTCCTCATGATAGTGAATAAGAGTAAGCTTTCCTGCACAAGTTCTCTCTTGCCTGCCACCATGTAAGATGTCCCTTTGCTCTTCCTTCATTTTCCGCCAAGATTGTGAGGCCTCCCCAGCCATGTGGAACTGTGAAGTCCATTAAACATTTTTACTTTACAAATTACCCAGTCTCAGGTATGTCTTTATCAGCAGTATGAGAGCAAACTAATAGAAAGATGTTGCTGGCTCATGTTGGCTTTGCAGCTCCTTGATCACACCATGATCTCTCCTGCTTCATGACTCTCACGAGTTATTCCTTTTGTCTTCAGCACTACTACTTCCGTTATTTGACTAATAATTGTCAGTCTTCAGGGCTCAGATTCTCCTTCTAATGGTAAGCCTTCCTGGATTCCCCAAGTCCGAGCAATGTTTCCTTCCTATGTGCACCCAAGGTGCCCATTATTTCCTTGTCATAGCACTTACTCTCCAGTACTGTTATTACCTGTCCTCATCTGTTTTTCTCACTAGATTTAATTGTGCAATGATTGTGTCATTTTCATCATTTAGCACTGTGACTGGCACAAAGTGAACCCTTAATAAATATTAGTGGAATCATCAAATGACAGAATGAATGAACACATACATAAATATGTGATCAAAGGAGGGCATAGAAGGCACCAGCTAATTGAGTTACACGCACACACACACACACACACACTCACAAAAATGACAGCTGACAGCATTCACTTGGTTTTCTCATTTTTGTCCTCCACTCTACTCACACATGGCTAGAGCCCTCCTCCTGGAATGTGATAGCAACATGTAATAGTGGCCCCTTCTCTGGACTGGTGCCTGACCATGCAGGGGTCTCACCGGGTTTCCAGCTTTGACTGAGGGTCAGGAGCAGAGTCCAACTCATTCTCCCTCCTAACAAGCAGAATTATATCACTCCTTGTGATTGATCCTTTTTTAATCTGACCCCAACTGCTGTCTTCATACTTCTTACATAAGATCACCACCACTGTGTGGTGCATGGGAGACAGAGTACGGAGTCAAATGCAAGGATACAAACTTGATCGGTGCATTGAGTGGAGCCTCACTTCAGTATCACCAAAGACAAAGTCATTCACTCCTCATCGACAGAGTCAACCCCCTTAATTATTTCAGCAGTCATTTCTCACTAGAATGTGATTATAACCCCAAGCAGTTCCTCATTATGCATGAACACAGTGGTAATGTTTTAAAGTGAACAGAAACATTTTTAGGGTCTCTATCTTCTTTCTCAGTGCCCTGCTCCTCAGTGCCCCAGCCTTCCCCCTGGAGCTTCTTTCCCCAGAAGACTGTCTTTACCAGCCCCTGTGGCTCTCCAGATGACTCCCAAATCCACCAAGATGAGGGTATAAATCTCAAGACAGTGTTTTCAAAAGTGGGATTTTTGCATCTCCAAAATCTGCAACAACTCAACGCGGTGAATCAGATTACCTTGGGGCGGGGCCCCCGAATGTCATTTTACATGCCCCAGGTGATAAAAATTATGCACTCTCAATATTGAGATCCACAGACTTCACTCCAAATATGGAGATAACCTTCAAACTACAAAGTAATGAAGCCTGATATGTATCTGAACTGAAGACCCTTTGCTTCCCCATAAGAATGGTTCTGACTCAGGTAATTAACCACATAGCAGTTTTAGATGTTAAGATCAAGTGGGCTAATGGAGCCATATGGAATTGGGATCACATCAATTTAGGAGGTTATTGACTCTGACATTTGACATCAGTTTAAATCTGAAGCCAGAATTTATGAGCTGCTTAAAGGTATGCTTTTAACTTCTAGGAACTAAATGTTCTCATGGTAGCAAGCACAGTTGGAAATCTTAAGAGACTTAGATTTGCTGGCTTGGGCAGTGGATATGCATGATTACCTGAAATACTGGAAAACGTAAGAGGAATATTAGTGACCCTGAAGAATTCAGTCAAAGTTGAAGAATCTGGCTATAGATTGCATTTGAGCAGAATCCAGAACTAGTAAATTGGTGAACAATGCCCTACGCACAATGTTACTAAATAAATAGTAAGCAGACAATATTTATTTCACGAGTAAGAAAAGTTTAAAGTAACCTCAGAACATTTTTCTTTAAAACCAAGCCATTATTGTCCTGTAAAGACAATTTCTTTACTAGCAGAAACCATATTTATAGTTTGATTTAGGTCATTGTTATATTATGGTGAAATTCCTCTTGAGTTAACACCATAAAAGGTAATTTAAGATACTGACTCTTTCCAAATAGAATATTAGTTTCTCTTGTAACCAAATACAATGGTGATACTCTCCAAAAGCAATCCTTTGACTAGAAGTTGGCCCTCACATTGGGGCAAAGGTTTTAAGCTTGCTTCATGCTAAATAAAGGCAGTCAATTCCTTCTTTTTCTTCTATGTGGTTGGGCACTGATACTCCAGAGGGAAAGTTTCCCATAAAGGCACACATAATGTCTCTTCATCTCCTGATACTCCAAAGAGCTCCATTCCAAACAAGCTGATGTTACAGTCTAAGACTTGACTCTGTCAATGTATTGTTGCCATCGCTCATTTCAGTTTTGCCAAGAACTTCTAAAGGGGTGACAGACCGAATCAGTCTAAGAAAACCCATATGGACATTCTCTCAAAAGCATATTATAGTAGTTAATGAATACTATATATCTTTAGAAATGATATGGTATAAAGTATTAGATATTTCACAGACCCACACATTGATATAAGTACACTTTTACTCTTCCCAGAATATGTTTAATTAAATAATAACAAGAGCAATGAAAACCTGAATATAAGGTACATTATGTCAAAAGAAATGCTGGGCTTTGGGACTTTAATTTAGATTTTTTTTTATTTTTAGTGAAGATCTATTAATTGTGTACTTGGGCCAAAGAGCATATTAAATATCAGTAATTTAAAGAATAATAAAAGACTGTCATTACCACACATAAATTCACAACTCAATAGAGAGAAGTGAACATATTACAAATAATTATAAAACAGAGTGTGTCACACCTGTAATCCCAACACTTTGGGAGGCTGAGACGGGTGGATCATCTGAGGTCAGGAGTTCAAGACCAGCCTGACCAAGACGGAGAAAGCCCGAGTCTACTAAAATACAAAATTAGCTGGGTGCAGTGGTGGGCACCTGTAATCCCAGCTACTCGGGAGGCTGAGGCAGGAGAATGGCTTGATCCTGGGAGGTGGAGGTTGCAGTGAACCAAGATCGTGCCATTGCATTCCAGCCTGGGCAACAGAGTGAGACCCCATCTCAAAACAAACAAACAAACAAACAAACAAAAAAACAGCGTGTTGTCACAATACAAGAATGACTTTTTACATGAAGTCTGGGAGTTCTCATAAAGATGACGCTTGAGCTTAGTCTTCAACAATGAGTGAAGGAAGTGGGCAAGCAGTCACATGGGGAAAGGAGCAAGTGTAAAGTCAGGGCTGCCTGCAAACACAGTGTCTTTGGGGACTGGATATGGGCTGGAAGGTTCATCATTATGGCATAGAATGGATTAAAAAGAATATCAGGAAATAAGGCTAAGAAGCCATGAAAAAGTCTCCATCACTCTTCACAAAATAATGTTATTTTTTGATAGATGATTTTCTAAAGAAATAACGTAAAATTTCTTAATAAAAGTAGGCAATATGAAACTGTCCACCAAAATACGAAATATTTGTGGAAAAAGAATACAATCTTATGACCACATACCCATGTGAAGCTGAAAATTCCATTTTACAGAATCATAAACATTGCTTTTTGAAGTCACAGACAACTCTAATAATTCATAATTATAAGGAAACTAAACAGAAAGATGCAAACTAGGTCAGCAATGTAGGGCACTAATCATCTGATCCTATTCTGTCTGTTTTAAAATCCTGAAGACTCATTCTTCCAATATGTGGAATTACAAGTTTGGCTTTTTTCTCATCTTAATGCAAAAGCAAAATAAAAATAAATTCAAATCTTTAGAACTAAAAGTGATGTGTGGGTTTTGGACCATTTCAGCAGGAATGGTAGTTTCTTGTGCTCTGTCCTCAGTATTATGGAGTAGTTCAGTGCAGTATTCACAGACATTCTGGGGAAAAACAATCTTATAATAAAGCAGATGAATGAGTTGTGCTTCAGCCACTCCTCTGCCTGTCCTTCCCTTACCCACCCCACTTTAAGGCATTATATTACTGCAAAAGAAGATTCTTAAAAAGCACTCTGCCAGATGACTGAAAAACAATATATATGTTTTTAAAAAGGAACATTTACTGAAGTAAAAAAAGATCTATAATTCAAGGAGAGTGAGATTTTGAATCTTAATCTTCCAAAATATGCTCTCATTTTGACTTTTTTGCCTTTGTGACTGTGTTCCCAGTATCCCTACCTTTTTTTTTTTTTTTTTTTTTTTGAGACAGAGTCTTGCTCTGTCACCCAGGCTGGAGTGCAGTGGCACCATCTTGGCTCACTGCAACCTCTGCCTCCCAGGTTCAAGGGATTCTCCTGCCTCAGCCTCCCGAGTAGCTGGGACTATAGGCGTGTGCCACCACGCCCGGCTAATTTTTGTATTTTCAGTAGAGACAGGGTTTTATCAAATTGGCCAGGCTGGTCTCGAACTCCTGATCTCATGATCCACCAGCCTCGGCCTCCCAGTGCTGGGATTACAGGCGTGAGCCACTGCACCTGGCCATTCCTACCATTTTTAGGGACGTTCATTACTGCCATCATATGTTGTGCTGGTCTTACGCAATTTGCTTTCATTTAGGACAGTGGATTCAAACATAAAAAAAATTAACTGCAACATGGCATGAAAATGAAATAAAACTATATGTTCTTAGATAATTTCTGAAAAATTCACATCATCTTTGCATGTTTTTTGTCTCCTCTACATGAACAACCATAATCTGTAAGTGTTGAGTCTTAAAGTAGAGCAATTTAAAAATGCGTTATTTTGGCAGGCAAATAAAAAACTTTTAAACATTTTTCTCTATATTTCCTAAAAAAAAATCTTAACTTTCTAATGGGCTATGGAGATAATAACAAGAGGTCCCAGCTTCTATTAAGATCCTGGAAGGGCTATAGCCAAAACAAACCAAATCGGCTTTTCTAAAACTAAAACCCAACTTCAGATCAGCTCAGTCACAGACTGCTTAAGGCTAATCTTCACCTACTTTAATTCTCTGCCAAAAAGAAAAAGTAAATTCTTGCTGGGGGGAAAATACATTAGCAAGATCCCCAAATAATCCCTAAAATATTTCATTTCAATTATCTGACATTCAATAAAAAGTTACCAGACATACAAGGAAAACTGACCAAATGACTAAATTGAGAGAAAAATCAGAATGAATGAAGTCCAGAAATAAGAACTACTAGAAATAGACCTTACAGTAATTACAATACATCTGTTTAGTAAAACAGATGACAAGATGTAGAATTTCATTTCCCAAACACTGGAATGTATAATAAAGATTTAGTTCTAGACAATGGTAATAGACTAATTGTAGGACTAGCCCTAGAAAACCATCCTGAAAAATACAATTACTGAAAATAACATATTAATAGGTGAGTTTAACAACAGACCATCTATGATAGAGAATTAATGAGCTAGGTGATAGGTAAAAATAAAAAGAAGCAAAAAAGTAATTTATGATATTGGTTCAAGATAATTGCTGAGTTGGGGGAGGAGGAATATAGTGCCGAAATGCAAACATCTTCTGGTGTTTTGGCAATGTTCTATTACTTGAAATGAATAGCGGTTATAAGGGAATATTCACCTTGTGAAAATTCATGAAGTTATGCAGGTAAAAATGCATAAAACTTATCATTCATGTACTTTTCTATGTGTATATTTGAGTAAACAAAACATGGACTTTTGGCCTGGGAGTAAAAGCCTCCTGAGCTCGATTATCTTTCCTCCATTTTTTCCAGAGAAATTTTTCTATTGGTGGGGAAAATAGCTTCTGTTTTCATAATCACGCATGTTGCTGCAATGCAGTGATGATGTGATCAAGAGCACCTATCTGCTATGTAACCCTGAGTCATGAGTTCGTTTGACTAACCATATCAGAGAAGCTAATGGGGAAAACTCGCCCTGTCAACCTAGAACATACATTGAGTACCTTTTTGTTACTCTCTGCACATATCCTGTATAGCATCTTCTGAGCAGCATTTTGCCATAGAGAAGGATATATGACCTTAGGAGGCGATGGATCAGTCTTAAATCTGCTCTTGGTAATGAATACATTTAACATCTGAGCATCTAAAACCATGGCATGGGAAAGGTTTTTTCCACTCTTAAAATAGGCTGAATTATAGTGATTTGCTTAGTAAAACTCCATTTACTAGACAAAAAAATCAGTAAACTATTGCTCATGGACCAAACCCAGCTCATATCTTACAAATATACAAATGCAGATTATAAGCCCTGTGATCCAAAGATGTTTTTTACATTTTTTACAGAAGTTTTTTAAGAAGTGCTGTGAGATAGAGATTTTTTACTACCAGGTCCTATACAGAAAAAGTTTGTTTACTCTTGCACTAGATCTTTGATCATTTGCCCAAAGTACCTAATAAAATAAAATAAACTCCTGGTTGGAAAATACTAAAATCTTCAGTGATGGTTAATTTCATGTGTCAACATGGCTAGACCACAGTACCCAGATATTTGGTTAAACACCGGTTTTGATATTTCTGTGAAGGTATTTTTTAGATAAGAGTAGAATTTAAATCAGTAGACTTTGACTAAAGCAAATTATCCTCCATAATGTGGTAGACCTCATCTAACCATTTGAAGGCCTTAAGAGAAATGAGACTAAGGTCCCATGAGAGTGAATTCTGCCTCCAGAATGTCTTCAGGCTGGAGCTGCAACATCTGCCCTTCCCTAGTTCTCCAGCCTACTGGCCTACTCCACGGATTTTAGGCTTGCCAGTCCCACAGTTACATTAGCCAATTCCTTAAAATAATGTAGGAAAAGTAAGACAGAGATCTAAATTACAGCATTAGGATGATAGTTAACAAAATTATATTGCATACTAGAAATGTACTAAGAGAGTAATTTTAGCTAGTTTTACCACACACACACAGACATACATACAAGGGTAACTATGTGAGATGATGAGTATGTTAATTTTCTTGTCTCTAGTAATCATTTCAATATGCATATCAAAACACTGTTATATATTTTAAATATAAATTTAAAAAATATTGTGCATGTATATCTATAGATAGATGATATAGATAGACATACATATATCTTGTTTTCTCAGTTCTATTGCTTCTGTTTCTATGTTTCTGTTACTCTATTGGCCCTGTTTCTCTGGAGAACCCTAACTCATACACCTTTGATAGCCAAACTCCAGCCAAATTATCTTCTCTCAATGACCCAAGAGACAACATATATGAGAAGTAGTAACCTAAAAGACGTTAAAAGAGTAGAAGAGTCAAGTAATACTAGCGTTCTTTTGAGAAGAAAATGAGCTACTGTGATGGATTCATTGCAAAAGAAGAAGAGTGGTTTCAAATTTCTATTCATCTTTATATAAGTTTTCTTTACAATGTGATTTTGAAGCTCCTCTTATCTATTTTCCCACTCCTTGAATCTAGGCTGGCCTTGTGATGTATGCTATTCCAGCTCTAGACCTCGAAAAGTCTTCCTTACTTTCATTCTGTCTTTTGTTCCTTTGCCTTTTCCATAAGACAAGTTCAAGCTAGCCAGCTAGAGCTGAAACACAATATAGAGTATAGCCTAGTCATCTCAGCCCCTAGCTCACCAGCTAACTGCAAAAACAATGAACAGCTGAACTCAACTCTTATTAGCAGAATTGTCCAGCAAACAGAGATGCTTAAAAAATAATAAAGTATTGTTATTCTGGAATAATAAAATGTGTAGGAGACCATTGATTTATACTAAGCTCCTATGCTGGGTCCAACAAAGCAAATCAATATGGAGTCATTCATGTTAAATGAAACTAATTAACTTGAGAGTATACGTATAGCTGAGTTTCAGTTAGATACAGCTGTTGAAGTTTAGTCAATTGTGGATGGCCAGTGGATCCAAATAAGACAAAATGCCAAGCTATAAACAATTAAATATTTTTTTTTATTTTGTTTTGTTTTGACAGGGTCTCGCTCTGCTACCCAGGCTGGAGTACAGTGGTGTGGTTTCAGCTCGCTGCAACCTCTATCTCCTAGGCTCAAGCAATCCGCTCACCTCAGCCTCCCCTGTAGCTGGGGCTACAGGCACAAGCCAACACATGTAGCTAATTTAGTTTATTTTTTGTAAAGACAAGGTCACTGTGTTGCCCAGGCTGGTCTCGAACTCCTGGGCTCAAGAGATCCTCCCACTTTGGCCTCCAAAAGTACTAGAATTACAGGCATATGCTACCACACCCAGCCAAGTTGTTCTTTTTGCAGTACTTTTGTTTTCTGTTCATAAATGCTGTCTGACCATGTAGCAGGCAGAAGTTCTTAGAAACTGTTCTGGTTCTGAGGATTGCCCGATTTGAGAATTGTTGCTGTTGAGGATTTTTGCACAAATAAACACTGATAAATTAAAACAATTTATCAGAGTTTTTTTTAAGTTGAGATTTTTTTAACACCCAGCAAACACAGGTGCATGAGAATTAATAAATTATTGTTATTCTAAGTAGCAAGTTTTTGAGGTGGTTTATTATATAACATTATTGTGGTGATAGAAAACTGATATATCCTAATTGAGAAACTGAGCCTGTTATCGTGTCTTTTACCCATCTCTGATCATCTAGCATCTGAGTATGGATGGTCTAGTTCACATGAAGGATGCTAATCGTGCTTAATTTCATACCCACAGAGAATACACAAAGAAAATCCTGTTTTTGTAAGTCTTGTCAGACATAAAGAATAATTTTCCTGGACTTCTGACAAAAACCAAGCCAATCTCAGATTGGACAATTTTTTTTCTGATATAGCCAGAATTCAACATGAATGCGGAAAGACCAAGTGATAATTTGATGCAACAAAAACAAAAGCTGTAAATAAAGGAAGAACACAGGATGAATTATTTGGGTGTATATACAAGATTTCTGATGAATAGCTTCGAACCTTTTTGAGGAGATTATTGGGCAAGTTGAGATACATTACCTAGGGAACGAGTGGATTTGTCTTCTGTTCATGAGAAAAAACTCATAAATAAAATGCAAAGAACTAGAAAATTATATGTTTAATTATCAAATTCAGTAAAAGCCATTCAATTATTTTTTAAGCAATCTTAACATTTTGGGGAAGCTTAGTCTCAAATTTTTCAGAAAATGCATCAAAGATGAAACAGCAATTCAATAACAGCAAAGAGTAAATATATGTTAGTGCTTATTAGTAAGAATGGGAAAACATATAGATCATTTGCTACTTAATGAAGAGTAAAAATTTTAGTCCATGCTGATTTTTCATGTTAAGTTTATTCATACAGAAGTCTTAACATTAAAAATTCTTCCGAAAAAAAAGACATAGCTAAAATCAAAGGAGTACTGAACAAAATTGAGACATAAAAATCCATATGAAGAATCAGCAAAAACAAAAGTTAGATTTTTCAAAGAATAAACAAGATTGACAGACTGCTGCTTAAATTGACAAAGAAAAAAGACTAGGGTGACATTACAACTGATACCACAGAAATACAAAAGATCCTCAGAGACTGTTATGAACAGAAATGGATAAATGCCTGGAAACACATAACCTCCGAAGATTGAATAAAGACTGAATTGAAGCCATATACAGACCAATATTGAGGTCTGAAATTCAATCAGTAATAAAAATTCTACCAACCAAAAAAAAAGCCCCAGACTAGATAGATTCACAGCCAAATTCTACCAGATGCACAAAGAAGAGTTAGTAATAATTCTACTAAAACTACTCCAAAAACTTGAGCAGGAGGGACTCCCCTGTAATTCATTCTATGAAGCCAGCATCACTCCGATACCAAAATCTGACAAAGATACTACAAAAAAGAAAACTATAGGCCAATATTCCTGATGAACAAGACACAAAATTCCTCAACCAAATGCTAGCAAACATTCAGCAGGACATCAAAGAATTAATTCACCATGATCAACTAGGCTTCATTCTTGGGATGCAAGGTAGGTTCAACATCTACAAATCAATAAATGTGTTTCACCACATAAATATAATTAAAAACAAAAACCATATGATCATTTCAGTAGACATGGAAATGCTTTTGTTAAAACCCAACATCACTCCATTATTTTAAAAAAACTCTCAACAAACTAGACATTGAAGGAACATACCTCAAATAATAAGAGCCATCTATGACAAACCCACAACCAACATCACACTGAATAGACAAAAGCTGGAAGCATACCCCTTGAGAACTGGAACAAACAAGGATGTCCACTCTCACCACTCCTATTCAACATAGTACTGGAAGTCCTAGCCAGAGCAATCAGGCAAGATAAAGAAATAAAAAGGAATCTAAACAGAAAGAGCAGAAGTCAAAATATCTCTCTTTGCTGATGATATGATTCTATACCCAGAAAACCCTAAATATCCTGCCAAGAGGCTCCTGGAATTGATACAGTATTTCAGTAAAGTTTCAGGACACAAAGTTGATGTAAAAAAATTAGTAACAATTCAATACCCAAAAAACATTCAAGCTGAGAACCAAATCAAAAATACAACCCCATTTACAATAGCCACAAAAAAATAAAATACATAGGAATATACCTAACCAAGGAGGTGAAAGATGTCTACAAGGAGAGTTATATAACACTGCTGAAAGAAATTATAGATGACACCAACAAGTGGAAAAACATTCCATGATAATATACTGGAAGATGTAATATCATTAAAATGCCCATACTAACCAAAGCAATCTACAGAATGAATATTATTTCTCTCAAACTACCAATATCATTTTTCACAGAATTAGAAAAAAAAACTATTTTAAAATACATTTGGAACCAAAAAAGAGCCTTAATAGCCAAAGCAATCCTAAACAAAAAGAACAGACCTGGAAGCATAACGTTACCTAACTTCAAACTATACTAAAACACTACAGTAACCAAACAGCAAGGTACTGGTACAAAAAGAGACACATAAACCAATGGAACAGAATAGAGTACCCAGAAATAAAGCTTCATACCTATAGCCATCTGATTTTTGACAAAGTCCACAAAAATAAGCAACGGAGAAAGGAGTCCCTATTCAATAATTGCTGCTGGGACAGCTGACTAGCCATATGCAGGTGAAGCTGGACCCTTACCATTCACCATATACAAAAATTAATGCTAAAAAATTTAATGTGAGACCTCATATCTTGTGTACCCCATATATATTTATATTATATATTATATATTAATATATAATATATACTATATATAATCTCAATGAGGTGTACATATATAAATATATAATATATATTATATTACATATTATATATAACGTATATATAATATATATTATGTAATACATATAATCTATATATTATGTACCCACAAAAATTAAAAATTAAAACATTTCATAATACAAAAAAATGTAAGACCTTAAACTGTAAGAATCCTGGAAGAAGAAAAGCTAGGAAACACTATTCTGGACATTAGCCTTAGGAAAGAATTTTTTACTAAGTCCTCAAAAGCAATTGCAACAAAAACAAAATTGGACGATTGGGACCTAAACTAAAGAGTTTCTGTGGCTGGGCACGGTGGCTCACGCCTGTAATCCCAGCACTTTGGGAGGCCGAGGTGGGCAGATCACCTGAGGTCAGGAGTTCGAGGCCAGCCTGGCCAACATGGTGAAACCCCATCTCTGCTAAAAATACAAAAATTAGCCAGGCATGGTGGCAGGCGCCTGTAATCCCAGCTACTCAGGAAGCTGAGGCAGGAAAATCGCTTGAACCCGGGAGGTAGAGGTTGCAAGGAGCCAAGATCGTGCCATTGCACTCCAGCCTGGGGGACAACAGGGAGACTTCACCTCAAAAAAAAAAAAAAAAAAGAGTTTCTGCACAGCAAAAGAAACTATTAACAGAATGAACAGACAAACTACACAGTGGGAGAAAATATTCCCAAACTATGCATCTGACAAAGGTCTAATATTCAGAATCTATAAGGAACTTAAACAGTTGAACAAGCAAAAAACAAATAACCCTATCAAAAACTGGTCAAAAGACATGAACAGATGAACAGACACTTCTCAAAAGAAAACATACGAGCAGCCAACAAACATATGAAAAACAGAGAAAGTCAAACCAAAACCACAATGAGATACCATCTCACACGAGTCAGAATGGCTATTATTGAAAAGTCGAAACAGCAGATGCTGGTAAGGCTGTGAAGAAAAGGGAGTGCTTACACACTGTCAGTGGGAATGTAAATTAGTTCAGCCACTGTGGAAAGCAGTCTGGAGATTTCTCAAAGAACTTAAAATAGCAGTACCATTGCACCCAGCATTCCCACTACTGGGTATATACCCAAAAGAAAAAGTATTCTACCAAAAAGACACATGCACTTGTATGTTTATTGCAGGACTATTCACAATAGCAAAGACATGGAATCCACATAAGGTACCCATCAATGGTGGATTTGATAAAGAAAAGATGGCAACAAAAGACACTGGGAACTACTAGAGGGAAGAGAGATGGAGGATGACAAGGGCTGAAAAACTAACTATTGGGTACTATCCTCGTTACCTGGGTAATGATGGTGTCATTTGTACCCCAAACGTCAGCATCACACAATATACTCATGTAACAAACCTTCACAGGTACCTCTGAATCTAAAATAAAAGTTGAAATCATTTTTTTATTCTGCTAAGTGTATATTATATTACAGTTGTTTTTGAAGGTTTTTTAACTAGACTACATACACTTCTTCATGAACAACACAAATGCAAGAGTTTAAAAATGTGTTTATTTATTCAGGGCTAACAGAAATAATGTGTAACCTCAACATACCTTTATCCTGATGAATTGAGTTTGGGAGCTAAATTATCTGGACAAGGGTCTTTAATAATATAAAATAATAAGTGTGTGTTTTCAAGCAAAACAGGTAACAATTCCCATGCATTTATCTAATGAAAATTATAACTCATCAACTGGAAAAGAAGAAATACTTTTACCTAGATATAGTCAGAATGAATATGTATTTTTAAAATTTTCAATTTAATTTGCTATAGTAGCATTGTTTATTGCTGGAAAAGTTGCTTGGGAAATTTTTTGATCAAATTTCTCCAAAATGTAAATCTAGCCATATTTTATTGCACAACTCCAAAACTAAACCTCATCTTTTTATGAGTTAAGTAACCAATACAAAATATCAGAGCCTCCTGAGTTTCTCATACTTTAAAAAAAATAGAAGCAGGGAGAAAAAAAATGCCTTTTATAGAATTTCAGAACAACCTCATACATTCTAACTTTTATGACAACCTAAGATTTTCAGATTTAAAAGGGGAAATTAAAGATGGTTTCACATTTCATCAACAGTGTGGGAAATAAACATTCAAGAAATTACTTTTGCATCATGTGTCATAATTCATGTGACCTTGGCTCAAGGCAAGCTTGTACTACAGTGTTGAGCTGTCAGAGAGAGAGGGGAGAACAGCAGGGCTGAGGCTGAAAGAGATTGTCTTAGCTATGGGCTGACTGCAGAGAGGTACCGAACAGTCTAACAGTCACACTGTTATGGGGAAGAGAGGGCTTCAGTTTGATCTGCACTGATGTTATCCTCCAAGACAGCATGGTCTGCTGAGTGTGTATATTTATAGAACTATTTGCCTGTGGGTTCATGCCTGGCTCTCCTTTCCTTTAGCCCCAACAAACCAACTCTGTTCTGTAACATAGCAGGTGGGGTCCACCCTGCAGTCTGCATATCCCAGATCTCCGTATTTGACTTTCTAGCTTCCCATTGAGTTCAGCCAATAGGGAGAACCCTCGGGAGATGTGATGATGGAGGGAAGGAAGAAGCTTGGGTAATCTCTCTGTTCCCCTCTGCATTAGGCAGAGTATCCGGAAAGGGCTATATCTTCACCAAGCTCCCGTGCCCTCTGCACTAAAACTGCTGTGGTTCTAGCTTCTATTGGGCCACTCTATTCCTGGAGTCTGGCAAAACTGCCTTCTCCAGTCCTGTAATAACTAATGTATTGGTTAGCTCCCCATTCCTTTTGGTACCTCAGCTCTTCCGCCATCTATGTGATCAATTTCTACAAATTAATCATTCTTGGTTTTAATATTTGGAATTGTTTCCATTTGTTCTGACTGATACAATGAGAATTTATCATCTGTCCCTTGGATTTCATGGGTAGAGGCAGTAATTCCACTTGGAGTGGGTGGGCTCTTTCACAGTGGTTCATGATGGCTATGGACTATAAAGACAGGATGTATGCCCCATCCTCATGTGGAAAGGGATTGTAAGAGATGTTTAACAGTCCCAGAAAGGTGGGCTGGGAATCACAGCAGATACACAGTCTAAAAGAAGGATCAAGAATACACTCAGGTTCCAAGGCTGAGGCCCATTCACACAACCTATAACTGTAGCAGGAGTGGTTGAGGAGAGGTGGGTGGAAGGAAAGTCTGTAATTCAGGGGATATATGGGCTCACTCTAGGCACAGAAAATATTTTATTTAAGGAAGCAAGCCTCACACCAGTCCCAAATCATGCATGGAGATAGCCTTCCCAATTCTTCCGAGATTAGTGAAAATTGGCCCAGGGACTGGGTGAAGCTGAGCTCATCAAATTTAAGGGTTTGGGAATTCACCTTCAGGTAAAACTGAAATAAACATCTTTTGAAAGATCCCAGCAAAATTATTGCTAGTGATAAAACCAGCTTCCAAGATTTGGTAATGTTTTCTATTCTTCTAATCATTCTTCTACTCTTGTAATTCTATTCAGACCATTTGTCCTGTTTTCTCTTTCAAAATACCATTTATCTTCAATGTCAATAATCCTTTCTAGAATCTTGCTGGTCAAAGTGTGCTGCAAAGATGGGTAGCCTTGGTATCATCTGGCAGCTTATTAAAAATTCAGAATCTCAGGCTCCACCTTAGGTTTACTGAATTAGAATCTGCATTTGAACAAGATGCCCAGGGGATTCATGTACACATTAAAGTTTTAGAAGCACTTTAGGAGAAAGTAATTTAATTCAAGTAGCAACTAATATGATTAAAACCCTCTTAGCATAGTATTAGAGCACAGAGAAGAATTTTTTTCCTTAAAGATTACAGCGAACCATAAAATACACACAAACAAAAAAGTTAATGTGAGTTCAGGATTTTATTTTTTTACTTATATACTGCATGAAACTAATGAGCCCTAGATGATTTATTTAACCCTTTTCTGTTTATTCTACATGACAAATATTAATATAAGGGCTGTTGGCATAAAATGAGAGGCAGCAGCAAGAATGAAGACTGGTCAAAGGGACAAATCATAGGACTGAACATCAAAGAACCTTAATTTTCTTCCCATGTTTATGACCTCTCTGCTATGTGCTTGGATGCATAATGCCTCTTCTCTTGCTAAAAATGTTTATTCCACTGGAAGTTTATCATATAATCAGAATGAATAATGGTCATACTATGCAAATTTTATATAATATTAGAGAGTCTTGTAGAATTTTGCTCAAAATGCTAATACCAAATTACAGATTTACCAAGATATTTGGAATAGAAAGTATTAAAGTGGTTAAAGGCTGGTGGGGGGAAAAGAGTAGAGCTTTCCAGGTTAAAAAATAAAATAAAAAAATAAGTTTTGTTTTTATGTCAAAGTCTTTTTGAAAATTATTTTTCTTTTTTTGGAGAGAGGAGGCATCTTCCTAACAACACCAGAAAATATATTAAGTATGTAAAGAGAGAAAAGCTGTCTACCTAACATCCTGAAAATACTGAGTGATTGAAGATAAGAAGACAAAGGAGTCGTAAAAGCTCTGGAAAACATTGAGGGAAAGTAATCAATAAACTTTCTACCATCAAGATTTTAAAGTAAAGCTGTGTATTATTTCTGCTTTAAGTTGTATGACTCCAAGTCCCCAGTACAGAGGTAACCATTACATTACAGTTTCCTTTGATTCCTTACCACTTCACACGATTTTTTGGTAAAATTCCCTATGTAGTGGCCTTAAAAAATATTATTTAGTATATTTAAAATTTGTATATGTTATAATATAGCCTAAGTTTTTAAAATATGAGTGTATTTATGACTCATTTTTATTTTAAGATGTAAGTACATATTCCTAAATCTGATATAGGGTTCTAGTTGCACTGACTGTTGAAAACTGACATCTGAGTTGGAAAGGAGAGAAATGTTTAAAATAGAGACATCAAATAAGGAGGGAAAGAAGAGAGAAGAAGAAGAAAAGAAATAAGAATGTATGTTTCTGCAAATTCAACAATTACGTGTGTTAACGCAGGAGCTTAAAGTAGGAGCTCTGGAGTACACAGACTCAGAGCACCATGAACATAGTTGGGAGGCACAGCAGGTTAACAGAGATGCGGAGTGAAGAGATAGCTGGAGGATGCATGGCCTGTAGGATCTATTGCTTGGAAGAAGTCAGGAGGGCAAAAGACAAGCTGAGACTGCAGTGAAAGACCTGAATTTTCCACCCTGAGAGGATGAGCTATAGTGAAGTGCCTTCATTTGCCCAAGCCCTCAAAGCTAACTCAGAAGTTAACTCCTTAATACAGTTTTCTTTAATGTCCAGATTCAACACACCCTGTGCTCCTTACTCTTCCGCAGTACTTTTCCTCTGCATACTCTTATAAATATGGTAGCCATGAATCTCAGTCTGCAAACCCAATTTTTTTAACTTTAAAATTTTTAGGCTTTAAATCCAGCATTTTAAAAACTTTTGATCTAATTTAATCTGTCTCAGAGTCCCTAATCCACAGAGATTATGAGAATGTCAATCCCAAACAAACCCGAAGCCACTACTGAGGTAGGAGACCAGCTGGACTTAATTCCAGGTTCTGATGGGATGAGATGAAAAAACCACCAAGAACCAGCAGATGGCCAAGAAAGTGATCCCTAGCTGGCCTCACTGCTCATTAGCATGAGACACTCCCACCAGTGCCATGACAGTTTGCAAATGCCATTGCAACCACCTGGAAGCTACTGTCCCTTTCCATGACAATGACCAGGAGGTTACCACCTCTTTGCTAAAAAGTTCTGTATAACCTGACCCTCAATTTGCATTACCTCACCCCTTGATTTGCACGTAACTGAAAGTGCACATACGTGACTATAAATATAGTTTCCTACAGCCAACAAGCACAGCTCATGGCTCTAGGCACAATGTCTATGAGTTCTGGTCTGCAAGGAACAGCTCCAGTTCAATAAAAGATCACTATCCAGCATCACTGGTTTACCCTTGAATTCTTTCCTGAATGAAGGCAAGAGCCCTCTCAGGCTAAGCCCCTGTTTGGAGGCTTGTCTGTCGACCTACATCAATATAAGTCAAGAGCCCTCTCAGGCTAAGCCCCAGTTTGAGGGTTTATCTGTCCACTTGCATCTCTACTATTGCAGGGCAGATCCAGAATCCAAGATGCTAATGGGTTTCCCTAAGATGGAAGAGGAGGCTCTTACCATCTGCTCATTATAGCCTTGACTGAGATTTATGGTTTCCACTTGGTGGTGGTACAGTGACTCACTTATTTCAATCCCTGTTTGAGATTCAGCCTCTAGGGTATGCTACCTAAGGACAGTACCAACTAGAAAGTCTTGGGTCCATGCTGTCTCTGGAAGCCACTACTCTACAGTTTCTTTCAATTCTTGGCAATCTCCCTACCCTCTACTCCCACTCACTGTCAAAACTCTCTTCACTTATCTACCCCTCCCCATTCTCTGTTCAGGATACCTATCACAATCTCTTAGGAGGACTTTGGCTTTTGCAAAGACAGGAAGGGAAATATGGTGAAGGCAACTTCTGCTTTTGTTCCCATTATATACATCTCCCTTTAGTGAAAAAAAAGTCTGTCAACGTGAAAGGGGCAAAAGGAAAAACAAACTAATTAATATGTTAGCTTTGTAGTCTGATTTATTCTTCACCTAAAGACTCTCTATTGTCATCCCAGAGAGATAATTTACTCTCCATCTAGAGGCCATCCCAAACAAGATGGAACCATGTTTGTATCCTGAATTTGGGTTCTTTGGGATATTAGTCCTAGCATTCAAAGATTAGCTGACTCAGTTTTCCTGAATCTCTCCAATTACTACCTAGGTAAGCCTGGCTACTAGGCAAGTTTTCTGCTTCCTAAAGGGCACTATCTTCTTTTGGAGAAATTTCTTCGAATACACACTGGCTACATTCCAGCCAGAGAAATAATTTAATTATTAATTCAAAAAATCTTTATTGAGTGTTTACTATATGCCAGACACTGCTCTAAGCACTGAAAATAAGACAGTGATCAAGGCAAACAAAAATCTCTACCTTCATGGAGCTTACATACTAGTGATAGGGGCAGACCACAGAGGCAAAAAAATAAAATTACTAAGATAAATAACATGTCAAATAAGAATAAATTCTTAGGGGGAAATTTAATCAGGAAAAGGATCTCCTTAAACCATCATTTGGAAAGGGCAAGGGGTGCAATGGGGAGGAAGAAAGTGGAAGAAAGTGTGAAAAAATTTAAATTGGGTTGCCAAAAACGTGTCAGCCCCAGAGAGTCCAGATATGTCTTTGGTGTTTTTGCATAATTGCATAAAGTACAGGGTGGGAGGTGGTGAGGTTTAAAAGTAGCCAGGTGTAGAGTCAACTCTAACAGGTGGTGAGCTGGTTCTCTACCTGACTCCATTTTCATCTCTTCACCAATGAGCTAAGACTCTCTCTCCAATTTCCTCTATCAAAAAATTGGAAGGCCATGCCATGCTCACTAGAGTAAGAGCTGTTGGGTTCTCATGATGATTCATGCAACAGGTGTCAACCATCAGGTTGAGAATCCAGCCCCTAGCTACCCCCATCCTTGGTCTTGACATTTTGAAACAAGCTGAAAAGGTACTGACTGAGCTGAGACTCCTGTGGGATCAGAGCAACTCCACTATGTGATCCCTTTTTGGTTTCCTGAGACACTTCACCAGTATTTTATTTCTACATTACTTTTTGTGGTTTACCCTTGTGGGTGCTATCTTCTAGCAAATGTAAGGCCTAAATTCTAATATTCTCCCTCTGAAACTAAGCAGGGCTCTCTGTAGGCCTAGTATGGGTTCTGGTCTTCACTGAGACAGCATATTCCCAGATGCACTCCAGATCCATCAGTGGCTGTGTGATGGTTCACTTTACGTGTCAACTTGGGCTGGGCCATAGTGCCCAGACAGTTGGTCAAACTTATTCTGGATGTTTCCATGATGGTATTTTTTGGCTGAGATCAATATTTAAATGGGTGGACATTGAATAACAAGTATCCTCCATAATGCGGGTGGGCCTCATCCAATCAGTTGAAGGCCTTAACAGGACAAATGCTGACCTTTCCTGAGCTAAAAAGAATTCTGCCAGCAGACAGAATTACCTTTGTCTTTGGACTTAGGCTGCGTTCTTCCCTGGGTCTGCAGCCTGCCAGCTTACCCTGAAGATTTTAGACTTACCAAGCTTTCACAATCACATGAAAAAAATTCCTTGAATAAATCCTTCCCTCTCTCTCTCTCTATATATATATATTTACACATGTACAGTTGGTTCTATCTGTCTGGAGAACCCTGACTAAGGCAGGCATATAAAGTTTATTTGGTGGTTCTTCATTTAGACAGCTTTTGTGATTGACTATGAAAGAGTTCTCCCCAAAACCTTGCAAAGCAGTAGTGTAGACTTTACACAGCTGTGGTATTCCCCATTTGTCACCGCAAAGAGCCATCTGTTTCTAGCTTTCTGGCTTAAAGAGAGGTGCAACTAATTCTATTTCTTTCTCCTCTTTTATCAGTTTCAATAGCATTCAATAAATCCGTCTAGCACATAAAAACATGTGTTTTCATCTTCATCACTAGAGTATAAACCCCTCAAGGGCACGAACTAATATATACCACCACTGTAGCACCTCTGGGGCTACCTCACACGTTGTAGATGCTCCATAAGGAAAAGAGACAAGGTTGAGCAAATTGTACTGAGAAACTGGATGAGAATGGTTGGCCTAATTTTACCCCAAGAATTAACCCAAGCATGCAGGTGTATCTGGTTTAATTTTGCATACCTTCCGTGAAAAATGACTTACCAAGCAGAACTTCACACATTGCGGTTATGAGAATGCATTTTTTCATTGGCTCCAGTTCACATGGTTTAAATAGCATTTCATTTCGCTATGAGCTTTATTTTAATTTGAAACTTCACGAATACGAAACCATTTGAATCAAACCAGATGCAAGCACTCAGAATATCCTGCTCGTTCCTGTCAGCCTGCTTCACTTGAGAAACAATTCAATTTCTCTTGACTTCAAGCAAACCCTTATTGAGCAGGCCTCTTTTTCTCTAATTGGCTTTTAGACTTCTCCACCCTTTACTAGCTGGTTTGTGGAAAAAAGCAAGTAATCTTCAAAAAAAAACTTACACCTTTTTTCCTTAAAAACAAGTTATTTTGTTTGGCAATTATAAAATAATACAGAAATATGAGTATGCATATTGCATCTATGTGTTTCGCTTGCATATTCAACTCATATACACACATTATCCTTTTAGTTCACTGTAGTTTTATATGAACCTATAATAATAAGCCAGTTCAGGAATGATGCCTGCCTTATTGTTAACAAAAATATGAGGATAAAGTTTTCCACTATCACATCCACTACTGTTTGGGTACGTAAGCTTCCAGTGTAGTTGGCATATGAGAGGTGAGTAATACTTGTTCCAGATTCAACTTGGAAGCCCGACCTAGGCTAAGCATTGTGTGTTTTCTTACTTTTGCAGCATAAGACTTACACATCTAAAAAACAAATAGATTTGCAGCTATCACATACTCCCCTTTACCAATGTCCATTTTCATTCAAACTCTACTTTGAAAAATCTATCTCTAAAATAAATGGCAAAGCAATGAGCATTATTAGACTAGTAACAAGCAATACTAGACTAGTAACAAGTAATGCTAGACTAGTAACAAGTAAAGCCATTTTTTTAACCCAAACACCAAAGCAAATGACCCCTATTACAGTGAAGACTGTTGGATTCATTTTAGAAGTCCCCGCATTTCAATCATATATCTTTATACACAAACAACCAAAATATGGAAATGTCTTTGTATAGTACCCACTTAGGAGAAATTGGTTTTTTAAAAAAACAGAAATGCAACAAGGAAGAATGATGATATACATTAAAATATAGAGACATATGAGAAACCAGTATTTTTCTTTAAAATCTAGGAGGGGAAATTACACAGAAAATACATGAAATGCAGCCCCTTTGTCCTTTTGGCTTTTCTGAATCATCATCATCGTGGTTTAAGGAGAAGAAGAGGAGGTAGAAGTTTGATGCCTGAAAGGTGACTTGGTAGCCCTGGAAGGCCCACTTGGTGACCCATTTAAGTAATGTTGACAGTTCCAATCAGATATTCAGAATACAGACTTACACTACAAAGATAATGATTACATGTACTCAATGTCTACTACATGTGGCAGGTGCTTTGGAAGCCTTACTGATCATCTCAGTCATGAGTATCATCATAATCCTGTTTCTTATGAGGAAACAGAAGTTGAGCAGAAGCAAGTACGTTGCCCCCAAAATCCCAGAACTAATAAGTGACAAGTCAAGATCTGAATTTCAGAACTGGCTTACTCAAAAGTCAATGCTTTTTCTACTTTTATACTCTAGAAGAAAAGTTCTTTTTTAAAAATCCTCCTTCACTGCCTCTTTCTTAATGATTCCAGATGTCTGCTTTACTTCCTGGCCTGTTATAAAGACTCTTAGTTTCTCATGTTTCAATTGTTGATCAAAATAGTTAACTCTATTCAGAAAAAAAAAAAAACAGAGAAGAAAAAAGAAAGTCTTACACATTCTAAAAAGAAAGGAAATGGGTCTGGTCTCTGTTACAGGTTATAGGTTGAATGGTGGGCCCCCAAAAAGATATGTTGAAATCCTTGAAATCTTAACCTTCAGTCCTTCAGCATGTGACCTTATTTGCAAATAGGGTCTTTACAGAGACAAGAAAGTTATGATTAGGTCTCTTGTTTTTGGACACAGAGACAGACACACACAGAGAGAAGACTGTGAGTGTGAATTGTGAATGTGAAGACACACAGGGAGAAGACAGACATGTGACTGGAGTGAGGCATCTATAAGCCAGGGGCTCCAAGGATTGCCAGTGACCAGCAGAATCTAGGAAAAGGCAGGAAGGCTTTCCCTACAGGTTTCAGAGGGAGCATGCTCCTACAGACGCCTTGACTTTGGACGTCTAGCCTCTGGATCAATAAATTTGTTTTCAGTCACCCAGTTTGTACTACTTTGCAATGGCAGCCCTAGGAAACTAGTACAGCTTTCAAAGAATGAAAATAAAGCACTGTAAAGCCTCGCCACTCACAGTGTGGTCCTGGCACCAGCAGCATCTGCACCCGCTGGGAACACGGTGGGGTAGAGGCCAGATCTAGTGACTCAGAGCTGCTTTTCACCAGCCTCTCCAGGTGATTCGTGTACCTTCAAATAGAGAAGAGAGATTGCAAATGGAATGCACAGTAAACTTAACTTGTAGCTCGGATAAAAACATAAAAGTACTTCCCTTTTGAAATCCTGTTTCGGGGGCTGGAGGCTCCAGAAGGTGCATAGAAGAGGGAGAAATGTGTGCCTCTAGGCAGAAAGTGAATGTGTTCACCAGCTAAGACTAAGGATATACTGAAGAAATATGCAGGTACCTGGAATGGCTAAGAAACAGGCATCAGAAGGAGACTCAGGATGGCTTTAGGAAAGAAAAGCTAAAAGTGGTTTCAAAACCAAAGGGAATCTAAGAGACACGTGTGTGACAAAGGCAGGAGCAGAAGTGGTGTGGGCAGGCCCAGGAGAAGGGAGAAGTATTCCCTGCATCCTTCTCTGGTGGCTGAATAACCAGGGGCCTCCAGGGAGGGCTGGGGGCAGAGCAGAACTCTTGGTCATAACATGCCTGTTGCAAAGCCAGTTTAGTAATTCCTATTAAGTAAATTTTGTCCTATTATATTTGTTTTCCAAAAGTATTGAGTTAGGAGTGCTTACAAAGGGGAAGTCCTAAACCATATCGAGCTTGTCCTCATAACATGCCTCTTACAAAGCCAGTTTGGTAATTCCTATTAAGTAAATTTTGTCCTATTTTTTTTTCCAAAAGTATTGACTTAGGAGTGCTTACAAAGGGGAAGTCCTAAACCATGACAAGCTTGTCCTCCAGGGGCCTGAGGTCAGGAGGTCAGATCTCCGTATCTTTTTCTTTTCCCATGTATGGCCGTCACATTCCAAAAGTCAATATAATAGAGTAACAAGAGAAAATCTGAATCTGCCTGGAAATAATTCAGATCTCTAGTTTTTCTCCAAATTCTTAATTTTAAATCTCTCAAACAATAAAACAATGCAATGAGTCATATGGAACCCTTTATTAAACTGACAAATCAAATCATCAATCCATTTTAAATTCCACACTTTTCAACTTTGAAGTCATTAAAATATTCCCTTGAGATGAAAGATTTGAAAACATAATTCAATAGGAAACTTGTGACAGAAAAAAAGGATCTGTTTTATAGATTAGGTGATTGCTGAAAACAGTTTTCTAAAATTATTGCATATGCATTTATTTGGAATTGTCGTGTCTTGGAATCACAAAGTGGGGTGGCCCAAAAAAATCTGTCTAAATGTGAAGATCAGCATTCTAAATAGCCCTACTTTGAGAGTAAATGAGATTGGCACATCAACACTCAATAACTATAACATGGATTGCAAAATACTGAAAGACAGAAAAGAAAAACCCTCTGGAAATGCTATCTTCCACCACCCTCTCCTACACATATACAGACAAGATGTTTTCCATTTTTTTAAATACAGGAAACATTTGTGGGACAAATGTAGAATAGGAAGAATTGAATCAGGCTCCCAAGTCAGCTAAACTTGAAATAAATCAGAATTTAAGGTCACAGATACCTTTGCCCTGTTTCTTCCTGTCTGCTTGTCATTTCTCAAAGCCTAATACAAAAACTACAGCCTTCCATGACCTTTACTTCTTCTGAATTGCAATTTTATTGATTGTTGGAAGCAATCATTGTTTCCTTTTATTGACAGACATTTTAATTCATATACATATATGTTTTGGAGAAAAGAAGATAAATGTCTTCAAACATTGGGTCTGGATTTCCCATATTAAAACTAGATTGACGGCTGGGCGCGGTGGCTCACGCCTGTAATCCCAGCACTTTGGGAGGCCAAGGCAGGCGGATCACGAAGTCAGGAGATTGAGACCATCCTGGCTAACACCGTGAAACCCCGTCTCTACTAAAAATACAAAAAATTAGCCGGGTGTGGTGGCGGGCGCCTGTAGTCCCAGCTACTCAGGAGGCTGAGGCAGGAGAATGGCGTGAACCCGGGAGGCAGAGCTTGCAGTGAGCCGAGATCACACCACCGCACTCCAGCCTGGGCAACAGAGTGAGACTCCGTCTCAAAAAAAAAACCAAAAAAACAACAAAAAAAAACACTAGATTGACTTCTGTTATTATTCGAAAGAATTCAATTCAAATAGTAAGAGAAGATTAGATTAAATAATGCATTTTAAATGAAAGACTGTGGCTGAAATGATTGACAAGAATCAATCACATGTCAATTCATGCAGCCAGTCTGTTAAGGTGTCTCTTTGTACATGACAGAATTCCTCCCTAGCAACTATTGGGACTAAAATCAGTTTCAAGATAGCCACTGTCTTCCCCTCAAAGCTTTATTATCCAGAGTTTGACCACAGCTCATGTGTGTACTCTACTGTTGAGATTTCATATCCCAGGGAAACCCAGATTCAGTATTGAAGAAACTTTCTCAGAAAGGCAGAGTTGAACCCAGTATGTGTTATAAAACAAGCTTCCAAGCTGCCAACCTTCCCTTGGCTAAATGTTCTTACATAACTGTGGGTTTATGACTTGACACCATCTCATTCTATGCTCTCTAGACAATTGGAATAAAGCAGGGAAAATTACGTCAGACAAAACCATATGATGTACTTACTTCATATGTCATAGTGTTAAAGTAGACATCCCACTCTAAATGGACTCTTCAGAGCAGCCTGGAACATCACCACCTCCCCTTCATTATACTGTGCAGTGCACCATTATTATTAAGCCAGTTTGTTCTCTTTGCCTCCCTTCCTCTTTCCCTCCCTCCCTTTTTGTGAAGCAAAATTGTACATGTAACTTTCACAAATGTTAAAAACAGAGCTATGGGTTTTGTGATTTTTCTGGCATTGCTTCATACCACCAATCATTCCTTCTCTCCAAACTTGATGAAATCATAATGATTCATAAGCTTTGGTTGGAATGGTTGTATGATATACTCTTGTAGAGGCAATAAGCCTATTACATTACTCAGATAAATCGGTTTTAAAATAATAGAATAGTTGCACCCTTAAGTAAATATAATGTGTCAGAGGCTCATACAAAATTTTGGTCATATTTGACATAATTAAAATTAAGCCAGCATGAATGCATTGAGCTTAAGAAGTAACAGTCTCTCTGTCCCTGGAGGTGAACAAGAAGAATCAGATGAGGAATCTATCAAGCCTGTTTTGAATAAGAGGTGAGACTCTAAACTTGGCATCCTCAAATTTCATGAAGCCCAGATTCTAACACAGAGAATAAAACAACTAGAAAGAAAGATTGAAAGGTGAGAAATCCAAAGTAAAACAATTTAATTTTAAGGGGTCAGATTAAAAAAATGCATATCAAAGGCTCAAAAGGAAAGAAAATACATCCAGGTGTGGTGGCTCATGTCTATAATACTAGCACTTTGGGAGGCCGAGGCAGGTGGATCACTTGAGGCCAGGAGATCGAGACCAGCCTGGTCAACATGGTGAAACCCCATCTCAACTAAAAATACAAAAATTAGCTAGGTGTGGTCGTGCATGTCTGTTGTCCCAGCTAGTCAGGAGGCTGAGGCAGGAGAATCTCTGTAACCCGGGAGGTGGAGGCTGATGTGAGCTGAGATCATGCCACTGTACTCCAGGCTGGGTGACAGAGTGAAAATAAATAAATAAATAAATAAATAAAACATGTTGACCCAAGTCCATGGCCAAAACGAGGCAGAGAATTATATTCTGAGGTGAAAGAAAACTTAGAAGTTACATAATTCAGTCCTTACATTGCACAGATAGAAAACTCAAGCAAGGCAAACACAATGTTTTACCTGAGGACATCAGTTATGAGTAAGAACAGAGATGCAACCCAGAGCATGCCAATCTCAGTATAATTCACTCTCTACCACATGAAGGAAGATTCCCACACATCGATAAAGTTTTCTAAACATCATGGACAGATGGCACAGTTATAGAAAGGTAATGATTATTCAGTTTCATGAATGCTATCAGCATCTTTCTATTTAATTGGAAATGTCCTAAAATTTATTAATTAACCCTTTCACCAAGTCCATTCCATATTTTCAGAGCATATATTTCAACTCTACTGTTTACAGAATTTATTGTTTTGTTTGTTTTTGTTTTTGCTTGAGATGGAGTCCTGCTCCGTTGCCCAGGCTAGAGTGTAATGGCATAATCTCGGCTCACTGCAACCTCCACCTCTTGGGTTCAAGCAATTCTCCTCCCTCAGCCTCCTGTGTAGCTGGGATTATAGATGTGCACCACCATGCCCAGCTAATTTTTTATATTTTTTTAGTAGAGACGGGGTTTCACCATGTTGACCAGGCTGGTCTCAAACTCCTGACTAATCCACCCACCCCGGCCTCCCAAAGTGCTGGGATTACAGGCGTGAGCCACTCCACCTGGCCTACAGAAAGTTTTTCTAATGAAGTTTTCCTATCACATACCTATCGAGTTTGAACACCATTTTTTGTCATCCACCAAAAAGTGAAACAGAAAAACATGTTGTTTTCACTTTGTCGAGATGGTGCCACCAACAAAAGGAATCACAATTCCGGTTTCTTCCTAACAACACTCAGTGTCTACCGTTGATTATTCATTACTTGGCACAAAAGAAACATGCAACGTTTCTTCTCACTCTCAAGAATAAATAGCTTTGAGCAGAGAACACAGTGTATCATACAAAATGTCACTACATTCTAACTGGAAACCATGTGATCCCAACATTTGCTGCTGTCCCATCGTCTCTTTGCTAGTGCCATGTCCAAAATTTACAATCTACGGAGAATATTTAGAGTCCAGAAATTTATTCCAGTGACACTCTGGTGGTGAGATTCTAGAGTTCTCACAAAACCAAATTTGTCATCATTGGAAAGCTTGCCAGCACCCAGAATGCAAGTATCCATGCAACTATGAGAAGGAACATAGGGTTGGTCATAGGGCAGCAAGGACAAGATCCTAGGAATGTAAGAACTACAAAAATAAACGAAACCCACAATCTATTTGCCTACATACCACCCTTCTCACTGTAGCACCAAATAGAGTAAGAGAATTGTGAATAAGGAGATGAGTAAACTTGGCACAAGTAAACATTTGATTCTTGCCCTTCTCACTGCTTGATGCCCAGGCCAGTTGGCCAAGCTCAGAAATATTTCCTTCTGCACCTACCATTTTGCCCATCTTTTGTTCCTTTTCCTACAGAGCAGCAGATCTCCTTGTTAGGAGAAGGAATTCCCTTAGGAGACTTCATCTGAAAACACAAGTGGCTTGGGGTGACGCTTAGCATGCTCACCCAGCCAGAGGCATTTTATATCTTAAAATGAGAACTTGTTGATCTATAGGAATGAATTGCTAATGCTGAGATTTTGGCTGCACATCTTGGGGTTCAAAAGGCCTCTCAGCACTTTGTAAATTTTGTTAGATGAGCTTCCACTCTTAGCTCTAGCGTGGAGCCAAAAAGTAGAAATCTCACGACTTTAGATTCAGGACACTGGGGGGCTGGTTCTGGTTCCTCAGAGTGAAAGTCAAACAAATCACCACCTCTCCTTCATTTAAGAAATAAGATTCATCTAACAAATAAGATTTAGAATACCTACCTGAAAACCCATTCTTGGAGATTGTTAGGCTAATATGTATGTATTTTTAAAACATTAAAGTTATCAAAAATTATTATTTTTTTCATGGATGTCAATCATAAGACAAATACCTCCTAATGATTCCAGCTTTCCAGAGGATTCTTCTAAAGTCGGTGTTGGCAAACTTTTTTCTGCAAAAATCACTTTGGATTTGCAGACTAGTCTCTGTAAACTATAAAACTTCTGTTGTAAGGAGAAAGCAGCCATAGGCAATATGTAATGGAATAAGCTTGGCTACATTTGGCCCACAGGTCCTAGATTGCCAATCCCTGATCTGTAGAACAAACTACCAAAATAGGGATATACATTCATTAGAACTATGGAGCAGCTGAGACATCTATTTTGAAACTAGTCATTCATTTTTTCCACCTATTAGAACAAAAAATATACCTCCCAGTACCTGTTTCCTTGACTTAACCCTAGCTACCACACAAACTGGTTGCCCAACAAGCAGCCCATAAAACAAACAGTACAAATAATATATATTCTTAAATGAATGCCATATATTCTCCACCCCATGATCCTACATGATTGCTGGCAGGCTCGAGTGGTGCCAAAATGCCCGTGGTAGACCTGCTGGAGAAATGGCTTCCTCATTGACTCCCCTCACATCCTCTCTCAGGTTCAGTGCCCTCATAGATTTGGAGAAAGTGTGATAGAATTGGTTGTCATAGTAGCTGAGTGTTTCTCCAGCTTTTCTCTGGAAGCGTAAGCCAGGATTCTCAGGAGTGCTGTTTGTTTCCTTGACTTGGGAGGAGGGATTTTCCCTCCCTCATGCCTAGGCATCAGTCTGCACACCCCCAGGCTTACGCACAGCATCCAACATGTGGGTGAAAGGAGGCTGAGAGTGGGAGGACATGGAATCTGAGCAATGAACTGTGTCGCCTCGAGCTGCTCTCTTTGTTGGCATTCAGTGGGAAGGCTGATGCTAGGAGGGGCAACTTCATCAAAATATTGCAAGCTCCTCTAAGGGCAGGGGCAGGGGCTATATCCCTAGGAGCTAGGTTAGTGACTGGCTCAATACATATTTGCTGAGTGAATGAATAATGGAAAGAAGCAATCAATCAATCAACGAACAAATGCAGGAATAGTCCAGACTCAGAGAGACAGTGAGTTGAATACCTTGAAGGGCATTTTTGTTATGCATAGGCATGATTTTTGACAGACTAATTCAACACATCTGCTTGTTGGTTTGTTGTTTGGGAATGAGATTTTGAAAAAGGCTGAGTATGAGAGATAGTATGAATTATACTCTCTTTCTGTGATTATTCTGTCTGTGATTGCACTATTCACCCAAGCCAATAAATAGTAACCTTCTAATTTATTCATTATTCCTACTGTTGAAATTATGACAAGACTCCAACATAACAGCTTCTCTCTATCATCATTTTGGACAAGCTGAACATTCTTTAGAAGCATATGGGTATGTGAGTGTGGGCCTGTGGTGCGTGGTGTGGGGGAAGGATCCTGGAGGCCTGGAAAAAGTAATACTCTCAAACTCAAAAAGCAAATTGCACCTATTTCAGCAAATTGGAAATTGATGGTGTGTAACTCTGAAGGCCCAGCAGTAGCTATTATTTCCATCCAGGCTATTATTAACTGGTAATATTTTCTCTAGTAAACATTCAATTACTATAGCAACAGGAGCCATGTCACATGGACCAAAAAGCTCCCTGACTTTGCCAGAGAAATGGATGGTGTTTCGAAGGCATTTTAGAAAATGGAAAGAGGCCTGCCAAAGACGATATTTTTTAAGTACTACACTGAATTTTTACTTGAGATAAAAGAAAGAAGAAAACTCTGATAAAGTGGAAACTGAAGACTTCTTATAACCCCTGCTTCTATATACTGTATCTAGTGTCTTCCCAGCAAGCACAGAAGTTCCTTTCCTCCCATCTAAGCCAAATGCTCCACTGTGTTCTCAGTGAGATCCCATGCCTCCATTGCAGGTACTGATTCACAATGCCAAGTATGACTTCTAAATCCTCTAGCTTCAATTTCTTCCCCCTCTACATCTCCCCAACAATACACATCTGTATTGATATGCAGCATGCATATAAACAAATAAACAAATCATAAGAATACATACAGCTCAATAAACTATTTCAAAGTAAACGCACCTATGTAACCAGTACATGGTTAAAAAATTGAGTGTGACAACACACAGAAAGTCTTCCTATACCCTATATAATAGTCTTCTCACACTAAAGGAAACCACTACGAATTAGTTTTCTTTGTGTATGAAATGTATATAAATAGACTTGTATAGTCTGTACTTAGTCTAGCTTCATCCATCCAAAGATTTAGTCAATAGAATCATCCATGTCATTGCACGCAATAGAAGGCAGTTGTTTCATTGCTGTGTTAGCTTCCTAGGGCTTCTGTCATAGTTCTGCAAACTGAGTGGCTTACAAAACAGAGATGTACTTTCTCACAGTTCTAAACCTTCAATTACCATATCAACAGGAGTCACCTTGGTAGCTAGAGGTCTGAGATCAGGCTGTCAGCAGAGTGGGTTTCTTCTGAGGGGTAATGATGTTAAGAGCACTACATGACCAACTTTTCTAAAGTCTCCATGTCCCAGTTTTCCCATCTCTAAAATTGGAGATCATAATATCTCCTCAGCAGATAGCTTTGCAACTGCTTTTAGGAGTAAATGAGATTATCCGTGTCTGGCACACATTAATAAAACAAATAATTATTGTTGCTGTTATTATGTTGTCATTACAATTTTTTAACAAGGCCCCATCTCAGGTACCAAATGCAAAATACCAGCAGTTTATAAGAAGCCAATTATAAAGTGCTGAAATTAAAAATCACATTGTGGTATCACGGAAAACAATAATCCTTAAGTTGTAGGCCACAAGCAAACCCTAAATGTTTTTGTTCCTTTTTATATCAACCTGTCCTTTAAGAAAAAGGCTAGTCCAACAATGATAGACTGGATTAAGAAAATGTGGCACATATACACCATGGAATACTATGCAGCCATAAAAAATGATGAGTTCATATCCTTTGTAGGGACATGGATGAAATTGGAAACCATCATTCTCAGTAAACTATCACAAGAACAAAAAACCAAACACCGCATATTCTCACTCATAGGTGGGAATTGAACAATGAGATCACATGGACACAGGAAGGGGAATATCACACTCTGGGGACTGTGGTGGGGAGGGGGGAGGGGGGAGGGATAGCATTGGGAGATATACCTAATGCTAGATGACGAGTTAGTGGGTGCAGCGCACCAGCATGGCACATGTATACATATGTAACTAACCTGCACAATGTGCACATGTACCCTAAAACTTAAAGTATAATTAAAAAAAAAAAGAAAAGAAAAAGGCTAAGAACGGCCAGGCGTGGTGGCTCACGCCTGTAATCTCAGCACTTTGGGAGGCCGAGGTGGGTGGATCATGAGGTCAGGAGATCAAGACCATCCTGCTAACACCGTGAAACCCTGTCTCTACTAAAAATACAAAAAATTAGCCAGGTGTGGTGGTGGGTGCCTGTAGTCCCAGCTACTCAGGAAGCTGAGGCAGGAGAATGGCGTGAACCTGGGAGGTGGAGCCTGCAGTGAGCGGAGATCATGCCACGGCCTGGGTGACAGAGCCTGGGTGACAGAGCCAGACTCCGTCTCAAAAAAAAAAAAAAAGACTAAGAAAAGACTTACTTCATCTTCTTCTGCAAAACCCTTCTGAGCTAGGTATACAGGTTATTATGTTGCTTTCGCAACTGAAGAAACTGGGTCACATGGCAGTTCAGTGATTTGAGTGTCAATTTGGAGTCTGTGGAAGATCAGCTGCTACTAGAATCCATTCTTTCCCTACAAGTGTGGTTCACAGATCTAAAGTAAACTGACTTTACTTCTTTCTTTGATGATTATACACAGCTTGATTGGAAAGTTACACTATAATTTCACAGTGATTACATGCCCTTGAATATCATTTTGTAAGTAAATGTTTTGAAACCAAACATAATCACTGTTATACAACCATAACCCTTTTTCTTATGCCATATTCTCCACCAAGAATTTAACCAAGCTAAAGTTACACTTCAGACTCTGAGTAGCTGGCTCTGGGCTCTACTCTGTGTTTCTGGAACTCCAATTCCGCTGGGCTATCTGGAGATGAATTACTGCTCTTTGGCTTCGGGGATAACCTTTATCCTTTCAACTGCAGGACACGTACACAAAAAGCTGCACTGTGTTGTCAACATGAGTGCTGTCAAATATAGTATGTTAAGATGAATCAGAACAGAGGCTTTGCGTAGTAAGACATTCAAAAGTGAAATAACCTGTCCAGACGCCTGGAAATATACTCCTACAATCTGGACATCATGAAGCTCCTCCTCTCTTTTAAGAAATTTCCTCCAGCCTGGGCGACATAGCAAGAATGTCTACAAAAAAACAAACAAAAAAAAATCAGCCAGGCATGGTGGTACATGTCTGTACTCCCAGCTACTTGGGGGGCTGAGGCAGGAGCATCACTTGAGCCCAGGAGTTCGAGCTTACAGTAAGTCATCATCACGAGCCACTGCACTTCAGCCTGGGAGACAGAGTCTCACTCTGTCTCAAAAAATAAATAAGTAAAAATAAATAAATAAATAAACTTCCTAATTGCTTGGCCAGTTTGTCTCCAAATTCAAGTGTTCTCCACTCTGGGTTAGTAACTCAGAGATACCCCTACCTAGTAACTCTTGAGGGCAGCTCATAACCTTGGCATTCCTTAGTTCTCTATTTGACCAATAAAGCAATAAACCACAGTATTAATTCCCTTTTTCTAGATTATCTACAGTTCCTGCATTTTCAAATCCGTTGAAATTTTTATAAAGAATGATAAAAATTTGCCCATGTATAGACCTATTCCCACTCTCATCTCAGGGCCATGATTTCCTTGTGGCACCCTCTCGTACCCAATTCTAACCTGTCTTGGAGGGTCAATCATGGTGTTTGCTTTTATAGACCAGGAATGGATGTGTAAACCACAATAAATTAATCAGAGTCTTTTGGGATTTGGGAATTTGGAGAAGAACAGAAGCTCTGGTAAAAACACAACTTAATTATTTTAACTGCTATTAACTAAACAGCTCTTTCAATCTAAATTTCCTGGAGCTAGCCTGGTTCCTAGCCTCTTTCAAACCAAAATCTCCAGATTTCCCGTCTGTGACCTATTTAGTACTCTGCAGTAATCAGTTGTGTTACTTTTATCTAAATAAATTGGATCAATACTGAGTCTCTCTCTTTTTCCCTGAAATGTCTGTAAGCACAGCTAGGAAGAAGTTTTTACACCACCACCAAGTGCTACTCTACGTAAGTTCCCTCAGTACATAGAGACATTTATACAAATTAGAGCCTAAGAACAGACTTCAGGGCCTATGGCTTATCATGTTGCAATGAATTCTAACAACAACCTCCAATAATGACTGCTACATTTTAGAAAAAGAACTGCATATCAAACAAATCTATCTGCAGATCAACATATAAACTCAGAACATATCTGCATCCATATTCCTTTATGCATTGAGTCACTCAGTCTGGATACCTGAGGACTTTAAGTACTTAACAATGGTGAGAATGTGTTTTTCCCTCATAAGTAAGTCACAATAAAATGCGATTTACTTTTAACATAACTAGCCAGAAACTTAACTCTTAAATGGAGAAATCATCATATTGGGGTTTTGGTGGTTTTACCTTTGTTCTTTCTGGGGAAAATTCTAGGCTATGAGTTTTTTCTGATATGTGAACTGTGGATGGGGTATACAGTCTGGCAGAAAAGATCAAATATGGGTCTTCTCTTGGTATTACTGGTTATTATCCAATTTTTAGGGTCTCCTTCTCTTGTACACTGCAGGAAAAGAGGACCACAGGTATGTTTTTGTTGTTAGCATCATAAATTCTTAAAGTTGGAAAGGACTACAAAAGTCATGTTATTCTATAAGTCATGCCATATTGCAATCTTGAGTTTTATTCAAAGTCAAGTTATTTTGTTCTTCATCGTACATCATAAGCTATATTTATGTCTAAGGTGAAAACTGAGCCAACTAATCAGGTAATATAGGCCTAAAACACACGTCAAGGAAATACTCAAAAAGTAAGAGTGATAGGAGCTTTCAGGAATTATGGAGATGACTTCAAATCTTCATTTTACAAAGCACATCAGGGATCACATGCAGAACACAGTAAGTGAACTGGCCATGTCCTGTCTGAAGTAGGACATAAAGAAAGATGAACAACCAATGTCAGTGGGATGCCATTTGTGTTGTCATTTGTAACAATTAAAACATCAAGATTTAGCTACAGTTTGTCACTTAACTTAGCATGGACCCCTGTGTCATCTTTTAAATATTTAAGCATAAATTTTACAAAATATAATGGACAAGCCTATGAGACTGAGTAAATTATTTTTTTCTCTACATCCAACAGTTTATGGATTTAGTTTAGAAAAAAATGAATAGACTGCTGACAATACTTTATCACTAAAACTTGTAATATGTTCATGCATTTATTAGAAGTTAAGATTTATATCAGATTAACCTTTGTTTGCCTTTTAGATTGTTTTATCTAACAGGGCTTTAAATTTATGAATTCACTTGTATGTTATATTTTATAAGTATATTATTTCTATATCATATTCTTGCATTTTAAATTGTCTTTGAACTAATACTTCTACTTTAATTTTCCTGCGAATATGATCTAAAGAAGGCATTTAAGGAATTGAAGAAAATATGTCAGAAAGTGCTAACCAAACCATTAAGAAAATTTTATTAGATCAACAGTAGAGACCACTGTAAAAACTGACAATATAAATTGGAGTTATCTTGCCATACCCTACTAACTTGGAGTTAAGAGGCCAGGGGAGAAAAAAACATTCGGGGCACAAAGCACCCGCCCAAGGACTGTCTCTAAAGCCAGCTGCCAAAATGACCTGCTATAACCTTAAAATACGTTTTACCTTGTAGCTGCTAAAATGAACTGCCATGAATCTAAGGCTAGTTTTTTTTTTGTTATTTCATTTTGTTTTTAATTTTTACTTTTTAATACTGAATTTTTGTGGGTACATATAGTAGCATGTATGTTTATGGGGTACATGAGATGCTCTGATATAAGCATGCAATGCATAAGAGTCACATCATGGAGAATGAGGTATCCATCCCCTCAAACATTTATCCTTTGTGTTACAAATCAGCCAATTATATATACTCTTTTAGTAATTTTTAAGTGTACAATTATGACTAACTGTAGTTACCCTATTGTGTTAGGAAGAATGAATAAGATTTAAGACTCGTTTTAGCCAGTCACCATTTACACTCTCACTCACCAGTTTGCCAGCTCCCAAAACCTTCTCTAGTGCCAATTAGTTTTCTTTCAAAACAATACACATTTTTTTCTAATAAAACCCCCAATCTTTTCCTTGTTCTTCAAACACAGAGAACATCACCCCAGTCTATATGTATGCCTCAAATTGCAATTCTGTTTTCCCAAATTAAATCTTTTGTTTAGAGATTCATCTTTATACTTTTATTTGACTCTTTCATACTTGACGTTAGAAGCAGAGTCTGAAGTAGACTCACCTCAGAGAGATTAGCAAGCCCTGGAACTGGGTCACATGGTACCCACACTCTGGCCCCTTCCGCCTCCCCACTGCTTCCTCAGGGTACCCCTTTCCCCCCAGTGAGTCTCTCTTGCATCAAACTCTCATTTTTCTTTCGGTTGAGTTCTTCACGGATTTGTTTAAGAGGAGTCTTTCCCCCATCCTATCTATGAGGCCTTCTGCTTATAAGGGATTTTCTACCTGCTGGACATAAGGCCTCCTGTTTATGAGGGATTTTGTCCATCCTGGCTATGAGGTCTTCTGTTGAGGAGGGATTATATTCCCCTCCTGTTAAAGAAAGCTTGTCTTTCCTGATGAGTACAAACTTTATCTTTCAGTTCATTTGCGCGCTCGGATTTTATTTTGGCTTTGTGTAGTTGGCATTAAACTGAATCACCTAAATGAGTTTATTTACAGTTTGGGCTCTCAAGGTTGAAACGCATGGCAAGATAGATTCCCCGTTCTGGAACTCCAGCTGGTGACATGTTATGGGGATTATTCAAACAGTTTGTTTTTCTTAGAAATAAACTAAAAGACCATTGCTATAAAATCATACAGTCCAAACAGGGCACATATCTCATTTGGTATCTTAAGGCTCCAAAATGCATTCAGGACTCAAAGATTACCTTGCTGCAAAATGCTGTCTCAAAGCTAAGTGAGGCTCTTTCCTCCCCAGGGCCTTTCCCTCTCCTTCTCCACCTCCTCCTCTTTCTCCTTCTCTAAGCTAAACTCTCTTTTTTTCTGAAACTCCTCAGCTATTCTGGCATATTGACTAAGTTAAGTCTGTTGAAAAGTAGTAGATACCAAAAAAAATTATTTTGACCTTCATGCTGTTTCTTAAAATCAAAAGATGAAATTCCCAAGTAAAGATACCCTCTCTATACTAGAAAGAAAGGTGACACTCTTATCTTCAAAAACAACGAATTGAAACCAAGAGAACACTGTACAGACTTTGTCAGTAAAACTCTTATCTTTTAAGTCTCCTCATGTAATTCAGCCACATTTTTACAATTAACTGTTCTTTGTCCAACCCAGCTGTATTAGTCTGTTCTCATGCTGCTAATAAAGACATATCCAAGACTGGGTAATTATAAAGGAAAGAGGTTTAATTGACTCATAGTTCTACATAGCTGGGGAGGCCTCAGGAAACTTACAATCCTGGTGGAAGGGAAAGCAAACACATCCTTCATGTGGCAGCAGCAAGGAGAAGTGCAGAGCAAAAAGGGAAAAGCCATCAGATCTCCTGAGAACTCACTATCATGAGAACAGGATGGGGAGAACCACCCCCCATGAATCAATTATCTCTACCTGGCCCCTGCCACGACACATGGGGATTATGGGAACTACAATTCAAGATGAGATTAGGGTGGACACAGCAAAACCATATCACTAGCCTTCATAGGCTTATTAGGACAAATAAAAAATCTGAAAGTTTAGCTTTATTCATTTTGTCAGAACTATAATTTGGCTCCAACTGTCTTCATATAAGCTAATAAATTTCTAATACTATATTTTACTCATTACTAATTTTTTTAATGAAAACTGTCATTTCTTCACCTGTATGTTTTTACAATTTTTAAATTATACAGAAAGATGATAGATAGATAGATAGATAGATAGATAGATAGATAATAGATGGATAGACAGATAGATGACATTTTATTACCAAATTATTTCAAAGAGCTCTATTAAAGGGAAAAATAAGTCCTTAAATGAAGTACATTAGAAATATAAAAATTAACCCAAATGTCTTTTAGGTCATATAAGTAAATTTTTGATAAACATGCTGATTTTAAATCTATTGATAAAATTAAAATGAAGATTTCTAAGAATTGTTAGTGTGTGTATACATATATATGTATATATACACACTAACTAGTGTATATATACACTAATTGTTAGTGTGTGTTTATGTATATAGTGTGTGTATATATATATATACTGTTAGTGTGTGTGTATGTATATAGTGTGTGTGTATATATACACTAATTGTTAGTGTGTGTGTATGTATATAGTGTGTGTATATATACACTAATTGTTAGTGTGTGTATGTATATAGTGTGTGTATATATACACTAATTGTTAGTGTGTGTGTATGTATATAATGTGTGTGTATATATATATATATACACTAATTGTTAATGTGTGTGTATGTATATAGTGTGTGTGTATATATAGCCTGGATTTGCTGGCCAGACAGGGTTATGTTTGTCTCTGCTGTTTTTTTTTTATCATACTTTAAGTTTTAGGGTACATGTGCACAACGTGCAGGTTTGTTACCTATGTATACATGTGCCATGTTGGTGTGCTGCACCCATTAACTCATCATTTAACATTAGGTATATCTCCTAATGCTATCTCTCCCACCTTCCCCGACCCCCCAGCAGGCCCCGGTGTGTGATGTTCCCCTTCCTGTGTCCTTGTGTTATCATTGTTCAATTCCCACCTATGAGTGAGAACATGTGGTGTTTGGTTTTTTGTGCTAGATGTTTTAATATCATAAAAGTATGAGTTTGATCTAAGAACAAAGGTACAGATGAAAGTGCAATGCAGTGCCCATTGTTTCCTATATATAAAGCACACCAATTTAACCTTCAGAAATTTTCTTGACAGGAAAATTACTTAAAATAACAACTAGCTCTGTTTAATATCTCAGTTTTCACAAGTAATCTAGGTAGAATTGTTAGAAATAAATAAATTAGATAAATGTAAATGAGATAAATGTTTATCCTTTTTTATAGTATGAAATTTTAAAGTTACGTTGAATTAAATAATAGATATTCATAAAATCTGAGTAATTTCTAAATAAATAAATAAAATAATGAAACAATTGCCCAACATAAAGTTTATTTAGTTTTGGCTTTTTAAACCTCATAAAAAGACAAATATTTGGATACATTAACAAAATGTCCTGTTCCACATTAAAAGTTGTTCTATAAAATCTATTAAGATGATAGATTACATATTCATGAGATGTTAATATATAACAGTTTTAAATTACTTACTTTTCAGTTTTTTACTAAAAATTAAGATTTCTAATAATTAAAAGTTCTAATTAATATGTTATTCTATATAAAAAACATACAAAAAATAATTTTTGTATGAGAAAGAAATTTGTATAGTCTCAATGATAAAGAGAAAAAAGGTAAAATTTTGCCCAAAGGCAAAATGATTGGTTATTCCGGTATAAAAAAACAGAAAGTATAGAACAAAGACTGAGAGTTCAAGAGAATGATGGAAAATTTAAGCCGGTCATGGAGAGTTTCAGAAGGATGGGTCTCGTAAAGGGACTTTTTTGCATGATGAGATTGGCTGGGTTGGAAGGGAATTGTTGATAAGTTTCTCTAAGAATTGAGCATTGGTGTCAGGCGTGCACTCATGTAGGGCCGAAGCCTGATCCTCTCTGTTTGAAACAGCAGGATTTCTTGGAATGTCAATTTTCCCATAGTAAAGAAAAATTGCAAGAGGTTTTGGTTTTAATTTTGAAATGTTTATTTACATTTGAAACCATTATCTGAACAACAACTTTTTCTGGTTTTATACTTTCTACCTGATTCCAAGTTGGAAGTGCTGTCTTCTTTATTTAAAATTACAATTTCATGTCTCAAGGTAGCGCTTTTCTCTTAAAGCTTTTCAGATTCACATCCCCAGGTTCAGCATTTTATGGATCTCACTACATGTGATTTGTAGATCATGCACTCTTGCCTTCTGCTCGTCTTCCTTCTCTCTGAAAAGGTGTATCTTTTTGCTTAATAAAAGATATGACTCTCTCCCTCAATTATTTTTGTCAGTTCCTATAGCTTTTTATTGTTGTCCTGACTCTGCTACTATGGTCTCATCCTGAGAATCTTCTTAAAAGCCTAGAAGAACAATGTTTCCTATAGTATAACTTGATTGTATACTCTTGGCTTTTCTTAATGTGTGTAAATTTTTCTGCATAACCAGTCAATTTAACATGCTTTTACTTTTTCCTAAAGTTATGCATTCCCCTGTTTAGGTACTGGTTTTCTTGCTTATATTATTCTTCCATAATATGATATATACTCCATAACCTTGGACACATATTCTTTTCATGTCTAACTGAATTCAAACACCTTTTCAGGACGTTTGGCTTTCAGATTATTCAAACGGGCTTTCCATGATGAGAAGCAGTCATACTGCAGGATTTTTTTTTTTTTTTTACTTTTTAAGGAATTAGCCTAAGAAACAGACATTTTGTATTTTAAGGTAGTATCTTATGCTTCGTGCTGTCTTTATTAGGTTTTTGGCTACTTGAGAAAACTAAGTCATCTCTAACACTGGTTTAAGTTTTCTTTTCTCTCTCAATTATGTCATTTATTGTTTTTGCTTTTGAAGTCTTTTAATTATCACTCATTAAATAAAATAACTATTATCTCTCAATGAAATTTGCTTATATTTTAATTAAATGTTTTAAGCCTTTTAACATCTTTGACAAACTTTCCCAAAATGAAATTCTAATTTGTCTTTTTAATCTAAAATTGACTTTGGAATTCACAGTTGGACCACTGGAAAGATTAAAAGGATGTATCTCTCATTAGGCTTATTAGATATGGTGGGTTGTATTAAAAGCATTATCAAATAAAAAAAGCAATACTAAATATTATTTAAATTATATTTATATGGCTATGTTATTGATGTGAAAGTACTAAAGATTATATAAAATTTATAAAGGTCTACTGGTCCTGTTTTGATGTATCATTCATGATTCTGGTTGTTGTCTTAAAATTTTGTATGCAATAGAAGCCCCTGAAGTTTCCTGTTTATTGCAGAATTCTCATTATATTGTAACTACGGCTTTACTAAGAAAAATCATCTATAGTGGTGATTCATTTCTAAAGGCAATTGCAATCAGATTCATAAAAAAGTCTCTAACAAGTACTCATAAATATAAGTTTCTAATAACTTTAAGAAAAGTGGACTAAATAAAAATTTCCAAAACTAATTAAAAAAGATGGATTAATAAAAGAAATCAAGATCAAGCTCAACAAAAATTACTTACATGAGAATATATAACTGATAAAAAATTATGAATTGTATGACTTTTGTTTGAAACATTGTTGATTCTTTACTTAAATGTTTTGTTTTCCAGATTTAAGAAAGCTTTCTTGAGCTACCTATAATTTACAGTAATCTGGTATGCTTTTATGAACAAAAGTGAAAGCATTTACTTTTGCTTCCTACTGATCCCTCCAAAATTTGAAAACTTTTTGTAGTTTTTAATTTTATGACAATATATTTACATAAGTTCAATAAAAATACGTTTTTTACAACAGGATGTAACTAAAATGTTAATTATATTACCAAGGCTTAAGATATTATACTTTAAAATGTTGATATATACTACAGATAAAATCTGAAGCCTGCCTTGATTTGGTTTCCCAGCCTCAACATTTTGTTAAAGAGATCCAGTCTGAGCTTCAGTCATTGTTCTTGCTATACTTATATAAATACTTAGGACAAACCAGACAAAGCTAAATCTATTTTACAAACAAATTTATTTTCCTCTAATTATGTTCAGTAAAAATTGAAATGTCTATAACAACTCTGTTATTGTAGTTATTGTACTGTAGCCCTGTACATTGTTTTCAAGTTTTTATTATCAACCTGTAGACTGGACTGAATCTTAAATTCTTCTATGTTCCTCTAATCCAATTTTCTCCTATGTGATTACTAAGAACAGAAACTGCTCTTTCTTAAGGCCCTATAAACTAAACTCAACGACTTAATACAAATTTCAAGGACAAGCTTCACGCTTGATGCATGGGCCACACAGTGAGTTCATTAATCTACCCAATGCCATAACCAGAGACATTTGACATTTGAACTGTAAAATTTCTAACTTCACGATGTAAACAATTTTTCCCGAGAGCATCAGAACAAGACTCCATATTATGAGACTCTTACCCCTCTTAATGCCTACCTTTTGCACTTGACAGGATAATGCTGTAATTAAAATTTCACAATCAGTAACTGCTGTGGTTAAGTTGACAGAACTTGACATAAGAAATCCTTTAGTCTACCTGGTAAGTAACTTTGGCAATATCCCTAACACCAATATTTGTTTGAGTTCACTAGTGGTCCCTTTTATAGAGTCGGCACTTTTTTCTTTAATTCAACCCAGTCATGATATGCTACTCTATGAGGACAACAGGTTTCACCCAGCTCCCCAACGGTCTTTTGATTTGTTTAGTTGATTACTCTTAGGTTTGAGCTTTTAGTCCAAAACCATTGTACAAACTGAATATATGTACTATATTGTTGCTGATTATTTTTTGTATTATGATTTTTAAGCTCTGTTCTTGTTGCCTATCAAATATTTGTAAAGCCAGTTCTCCCAACAGAATAATGTTAGCCCAATGCTAATGTTCATGGGACTAATAAGATAGGATTTAACTCTAAATTTCAAGCAAATCTGTCCTAAGAGGTTTTTTTTAACCTTTCTGATCTCTTTGTTGCTCAAATGTGGTCTCTGTCCTTGATATCGATTCTCTTAGTTTCCCCCAATACGGGACCAGAGATCACCAAATCCATCCTGTTACCAAGAGACAAGTGAGCCTAACTTCAGGCTAGTTGTCCAGTGATGCTTTCAGAGAAAGATCTTGATCAAGAGAGAGAAATGTGAAAATTGACTATAAAAATTAAGATTATCTTTCCATACCCTACTCAATTAGAGTCAAGAGTACAGAGGGAAAAACACTTGGGGACCAAAGCACCTGCCCAAGGATTATTTCAAAAACCAGCTGCTGAAATGAATTGCTACAACATTAAGACCAGTTTCACCTAGTAGCTGCTGAAATAAACTACCATGACTCTAAGACTAGTGTAACCTACCACCATCACTCACAAATTACAGCTTGCCAGCTCCCCAAAACTTCACTAGTGCCAATGAGTGCCACTGAGTTTTCTTTCAAAACAATATGTAACATTTCTTTTTCTACTAACATTAAAACTCCCAAAATTCTCATTTTAATTTAGGCATACTGAAGACCACCTTGATCTGTGTAAATGCCCCAAATTGTAATTCTGTTTTCCTAAGTAAATGTTTTGTTTAAAAATTTGTCTCTATATTTTTATTTGATTTTGAAACCATTAATATTACTGATTAAAGTCAGATACTTGGCTTCAAGCTCATAAGACATAATTTTTTAGGAATATATTTGTATGCATTTGATTCATAACATATGTCTATATATTGGAAAGTACATATATAACAATATAAGCATAAATATACATAAATAAACAAATATAATATACATAAATAGTATGTATAATAGTATATAAAATGAAAAAATCTTTTTCAAAATATAAAAATACATAAAATAGGTATGTAAAATATATAAATATATAAAATGTATTTTTTAATTTCTGAAGATTAAATTACTACCCCCATATAGGTATGGCATAAAAATTATTTTTGAGACATATACAGCTCTATCTCCATTGAGCCATATTATTGTAAGGCAATAGAGGGAAGATTTAACTCATTTTATTTAAACATGCTCCAAAGCAATTTTTATTTCCACTATAACAACTGACAGTGTTGAGTCAAGTGAGAGCTGGGGAAAACAGCCTAGGATGGGCATGCCTTCATGTCCCAGCTACTAAACAGAGTTCAGGCCCAGCAGAGCTTCATTTGTAAAAAGTTCTGCCTACAGCCAGGACAGACGCAGTGAGAGGAGTGGTCTCCAACTGATTTCTATATTTAGTATGGTAGGTTAAATAATGGCTCCCTCAAAGATATCCAAATCCTAATCTTTGGAATCTGTAGGCATGTTACTTTACATGGCAAAAGATTCCTTGCAGATGTGACTAAATTAAGGATATTGAGACGGAAAATTATTGTAATAACCCAGGTTGGCCCAATGTAATCACAGGGGTCCTTATAAGAGGGAAGCAGGTGGATCAAATTCATCAGTGGGAGATATGACAAGGAAAGCAGAGGTCAGAGTGGGAGAGAGATTTGAAGATGTTACACTGTGCATCTCAAAAATGGAGAAAGGTGCCAAAGCCAAGAAAATGCAGGTGATCTCTAGGAGCTAAAAACATTAAAGAAACAAATTCTCTCTATAGTCTCCAAAACAAACAATTCCTCTAGCTCCTTCACTTTAGAACTGTAAGGCTGACTTTTTACTCTTGACCTCCAAAATTATACGATAACAAATTCGTGTTGTTTAAACCACTAAGTTTGTACTAATTTGTTACAGCAGCAATTGGAATATAATACATTTAGATTGTGATAGAATATTCTTCATAGGTAAGCACTCTCCCATCCCCCACCTCCTTACACAAGATGTACTCCCTGCCCCTTGACATTGGATTTTGTCACATGACTTTTTGACCAAAAGGATATTACTGAACGTAGTAGATGTAATGTGACTATATTAAGCTGTTCTTGCATTGCTATCAATAGATATCAGAGACTGGGTAATTTATAAAGAAAAGAGGTTTAATTGGCTTATGGTTCTGCAGGCTTTACAAGAAGCGCGGTACTGGCATCTGCTTGGCTTCTAGGGAGGTCTGAGGTAGCTTACATCATGGCAGAAGGCAAAGGGAATGCAGGCACATCACATGATAAGAGCAGCAGAGTGAGAGAGTGCATTGTAGGTGAGGAGGTGCCACACGCTTTTAAACGACCAGACCTCATGAGAGTGCACATCATGAAGATAGCACCACGCCATGAGGGATCCACCCCCAAGATCCAAACACCTCCCACCCGGCCCCACCTTCAGCACTGAGGATTACAATTCAACATGAGGTTGTGGGGAGTGGGGCAAATGTCCAAACCATATCACTGTGTCCCAGCCCCTCCCAAATCTCATGTCTTTCTGACGTTGCAAAATATAATCATACCTTCCCAACAGTTCCCCACATTTTAAACTCATTTCAGCATTAACTCAAAAGTCCAAAGTCCAAAGCTGGGTGCTGTGGCTCTCGTCTATAATCCCAGCACTTTGAGAGGCCGAGGCAAGCAGATCACCTGAGGTCAGGAGTTTGAGACCAGCCTGGCCAACATGGGGAAACCCCATCTCTACTAAAGCTACGAAAATCAGCCAGGCGTGATGGCATGTGCCTGTAATCCCAGCTACTTGGGAGGCTGATAGAGGAGAATCGCTTGAACCCGGGAGATGGAGGTTGCAGTGAGCCAAGACCACACCATTGTGATGAGAGTGAAACTCCATATAAAAAAAAAAAAAATCCAAAACCCAAAGCACCATCTGAGACAAAGCAAGTCCCTTTCACCTATGAGCCCATAATAACCAAAACAAATTAGCTACTTCCAAGATACAATGGGGATGTAGGCATTGGGTAAATGTTCTCATTCCAAAAGGGGGAAATCAGCCAAAAGAAAGTGGCTGCAAACCCCATGCAAGTTTGAAACCCAGCAGGGTACTCATTAAATTTTGAAGCTTCAAAAGAATCTCTTTAGGCTCCATGTCCCACATCCAGGGCACATTGGTGTAAGGGACGGGCTCCCAAAGCCTTAAGCAGTTCTGTCCCTGTGGCCTTGCAGGGTTAGCCACCAAGGCTGCTCTCATAGGCTGGAGTTGTGTGCCTGTGGCTTTTCCAGGTGCAGGGTGCAAGCTGCTGGTCTATATAACATTCTCTGGTCTGCAGGATCATGACCCATTTCTCACAGCTTCACTAGGCAGTGCCCTAGTGGGAACTCTGTGTGGAGCCTCCAACTCCATATGTTCTTTCCACACTGCCCTGGTAGAGGGTCTCTGTGAGGCCTTTTCCCCAGCAATTGGCTTCTGCCTGGATGCCAGGTCTTTCTATATATCCTCTGAAATCTAGGTAGAGGCCTTCAAGCCTTCTTCATTTTTGTATTCTGTGCACCTGCAGGCTTAACACCACATTGAAGCAGCTTACGGCTTGCATTCACCAAAGTGGCAACTTGAGCTATACCTGGGCCCCTTTGAGCCAAGGCTGGAGCTGGAGCAGCCTGGAGGTGGGGGCCAGTGTCCCAATACTACACAGGGCAGTGGGACCCTGGGCCAGGCCCAGAAAACCATTCTTCCCTCCTACATCTCAGGGCCTGTGATGGGAGGGGCTGCCAAAAGGTCTCCAAAATGCCTTCAAGGCCTTTTTTCCCATTGTCTGTGATATTAACATTTGGCTCCCTCTTAATTATGCAAATATCTCCAGTAAGTAGTTGCTCCACAGCTTGCTTGAATTCCTCTCCCAAAAAATCTTTTTCTTTCTCTGCCTCATGGCCAGAGTGCAAATGTTCCTAACTTTTATGTTCTGCTTCCCTTTTAAATTTAGGTTTCAACTTGAAAGTCATTTCTTTGCTTCTGCAATTGAGCATAGGCTGTTTGAAGCAGCCAGGCCACAACATCTTGAACACTTTGCTGCTTAGGAATTTTTTTTTTATTTTTGCCAGATACCCTGAATCATCACTATGAAGTTTAAACTTCCACAGATCCCTAGCGCATGAACAGAATGCAGCCAAGCTCTTTGCTAGGCATAACACACATGACCTTTGCTCCAGTACCCAGTAAGTTCCTCATTTCCATCTCATACCTTGTCACCTAGACTTCACTGTTCATATCACTATTAGTATTTTTATTATGACCATTTAACCACTTTCTTAGAAGTTCCCAACTTTCTCTCATCTTCCTATCTTCTTCTGAGCCCTCCAAACTCTTCTAACCTCTGCCTGTTACCCAGTTCCAAAGCTGCTTCCATATCTTTATAGCAATGCCAACTCCTCAGTACTGGTTTTTCTGTATTAGACCATTCTTGCATTGCTATAAATGAAATACCTGAGACTGAGGAATTTATAAAGAAAAGAGGTTTAATTGGCTTATGATTCTGCAGGCTTTAAAGGAAGCATGGTGCTGGCATCTCCTCAGCTTCTAAGGGAAGTGTCAGGAAGCTTACAATCATGGCAGAAGGCAAAGGGGGAGCAGGCACATCATATGGCAAAAGTAGGAGTGAGAGAGAGAAAGAGATTGGGTGGGGGAGAGGTGCCACATACTTTTAAATGACCAGAACTCATGAGAATTTACTATTACAAAGACAGCACTAAGCCACGAGGCATCCACCTCATGATCTAAACACCTCCCAACCAGGCCACACCTCCAGCATTGGGGATTACAATTCCACATAAGACTTGGTAAGGAACAAATATCCAAACTATCTCAATGAGCAAAGTTTAATGAGCGATTAGGCTTGCCCCACCCTTGTCATCATTGTGAGAAGAGCTGTCCCTGGTTAGCTGCTGCTCCTTCAGCCAGCCCCAGAAGAAATAGGCACACAATAGAAATGCCCCCACAAAAAACTCTCAGTTTACCCAAATCTGAAGCTGAGCTCTCTGCCAAGCCCAGCCAAAAACAGCTAACCCCAGACAACCCATACATCTTTAAAACTGATGAGTTTTGTTTTAAACCACAGCATTTTCGTAGCACTAATAGTTGAAGGGTGCACAGATCATCCTTCAACATAGGAAGTGATCAGTGTAAAGTCTACATTCTTCTCCCCTTTCTCCAATCAACTAAGACTGAGCACAGGACTCCCAGATGTCTAATGGAAATACTCTTACTGAATGCATAGTCCTAATGGAAGCAAAAATAGGCACTGTGCTCCCTGAAGAGGGCTGCAATCTCCACAGGAGCATGGTCATGAAGATGTAAAACTCATCTTTCCTCAGACTATGGTCACCTTATGGCTAGGCTACCTGATAACCTTGTACCCTTATTCTCAGCCTTTTGGAAAACAATTTTGTAAAAAAAATAAATAAATAAGGACATTTCTATTCCTGAAGCTGAGTTATCAAAGAAGCTTAAAGTAGTAACTTACATTTAAATATAGCATTCTTAACTTTCTCCAGAGTTCTTCTCAATCACAATAAAGAAATGTATACATACATAAGGCATAAAACATCTACAAAATGTTATTTCAGGATATCTACTTGCATTACATTTCACATAGGTTATCTCATTTTATCCTCACCCCCATTTGTCTGGTGTTATCTTCCTAACATATTATGGATGAAAAAAGGTAGCTTTAGGAGTTTGTGGGCCCTTCCATTTTCGCAGTAACCGATGTGTTTTGCTACCTCAGGGTCTCCGTATTGCTTTCTACTGTATGGAAACTGAGACCCAGAGGTTTAGAGTCTTCTTACAGTCACGCAGTTGGTCGGGGTGGTAGAGATGGGTTTCCTAACACACAGGCTGCAATTCTTTATTCTTTGGACTACCTTATTTGTGCTTAATCCCCACAGTAAAGAGCAAAAGGAAAATATCTTGACAATCACAGCTGCCTTTGGCATTTGACAGTAAATCACATTTATCAGCTACCATTATTCCAGAGTAATGAGATAAAGTGTGACATTCTTTTTAGATAACACAAAAAGTTCTTACATCTAAATTTTTTCAATCTCTGTCACTGATTTCTCAGAACACTGTCACCCTCTTCTGTGGCCACATAAAACTCATTTGGAACACATAATGTTTCTATTGACTTGCCTTTTTTTTCTATTTTCACTGTTGAGGGTAAAAATAAAGCTTTTGAGGGCTCAAAAATGTTTCTCACTGTTTTTATGGCAATGGTTTTTAGAGATAGAAATGACAGCAGTTTCCATATTCACATTGCCCAATAAACGTGTCATCAAACGTTCTCAGAGAACTCTCATTAATCAAAATTAGTTATTTCTTCCATGCAAATGAGGAGGCCTTGAAATGATTTAAGCTGTGCTTGCAGTGAAAGCAATGTCAAAGTGAAAATGCTATTACACTTTTTCAGGGAATTGAAGCTATCCCTCAATAATTTCTGGGTATGGATAACACTAGGAGATCTGTCTTCCCTGAAAATGGAAGACAAAGAGAAGGCATCTCACGTTTGAAGCAAAAACAGAAAAAGAAGGAAAAAAAAGCAACATCTTTAAAACAGACTTCAGAAAATATATAAATTAGATTTCATAGTTTATCTTGTGCTTATTTGAATCTGGTAGATATTGTCTTGAACATTCTATTGAAATCAGGAGATAATAAACAATGGAGAAAATCAAAATGAAAGGTTAAGTCCTTGCATGTGTATGGATATGTGTCTCTGTGTGTATTTTCTTCAAATGGGCAAACCAGCTTGTAGTTTCTTTCATCTGAAACCTGCTTTGGCCCAGGCTGGCCCTTACGGAACTCCGGATAAACTACTTAGGTGGGATTTCTGGATTGGTTGCTGGAAATGTGCTCTCAATCTGCCCCTGATTTCCTGTGTAATCTTGAGACCTTAATCTCTGCACCCTGTTTCCTCATCAGTAACTCTATTCAAATGCATGTGGTTGGGGGAAGGGTCACAAGAAGGCCAAGAGGCCAAACAGGGAAATACAGGGATAATTTCTTTTAAGCATCGTAATGTAGATAGCCTGAATATCTCATCAAGTCTGAATGGGCGACACAGTTTTGCCAGGAGAATTCATTCTTAAAAGCAAGAAAGAGAAAATATTTTATAGGTACATCTATCTGTAAATCATTTATAGTTCTCTAAAGTTAGGCTCTGAGTAAGAAATATAATTCAGAGTGAATAGTATATGTTTCTACATATCTGTGATCCTCTCATCAATTAAGACCACAAAACAATCAGCTTGTAAGCAGAGAAACAAGAGTGAGAATATTATTTAAATCACGTTAGCTTTCTTAATGTTACTATGATACAGTGGTTTTCTACCCTGACTGTGCATTAGAATCTTATCTATATCTTTTAAAAAACATAAATGTGTAAGCTCCACACCTGAACAACTGAATCAGAATTTCTGGGCGTACTATTAAATCTCTACAGGTAATTCTGATAAGCAGCCAAAGTTGGAAAATATTTAGGCCTGAGTGATTTCTGATTGTTTCAGAATGTAAAACAAACAAACAATCTAATCACTGACTACTATTTTTCTTGTTCACTTTTAAAACATTAAGTAGACATAGTCTGAATTGAACACTTGAGTTTCTGCCAAATTTCACAGCAGACATATTCTTGCCTGACATGGTCGAAAAAGTTATTTTATGATTCACATCCCTTCCACCCCATCAGACGGATAGTAGAACGAACATTAACCCTGAAAACATCTTCCTCTGAGTCAAGGTTTCTCGCCATTGGCAGTATTGACATTTTGGGTTGGATAATTCTTTACTGTAGGGTCTGTCCTGTGCATAATAGGATATGCAGCATCCCTGCCCTCTACCCACGCGATGTGAGTAGCATACCTCCTATCCCCAGTTGTGATGACTAAAAATGTCTCCCATCGTAGCTGACTGTCCCATGGAGGGCAAAATCAAGGGCAAAATGAGCTCCCATTGAGAACCATTACTCTGTCTGAAAAGAAGAATCATACAGCAATTGAATTACATGAAATATTTTTCGCGTGTCAAGCTTTCCTTGATTTGGGTCGCCCAGGTCACTGAGGGGACCATTCTAATGAACTAGCGTAGCATAAATGGAAGTGAGCTCTCCCTGTCGCCATCTTGTTGTACCCTCCAGTTGGCCATCCCCACTTTTACTGTCTCTACCACCATATTACAACTCCATTCCATCATCTCTAGGGCAATGACAGAGCTGCTGAAATGGCCCTGCTTCCCCCAGATCAGGTTCATCTCAGGGAATTAACAGGTGGAGGCTCTCAGCCTCCAGCATCATTAACCTGATCTTGACTCAGAGGTTAAGTGGACCTGGAAAGACAGTAAATTGTCTTTCCTCTAAGGAAGTTTATGTTTAATTGTTTATCGTTGTGTTTTTTCATTTACCATATTCTTCCCCCAAACATTCAGTAACAGCAAGAGATTTCTTTTTTGAAATCCAAGACAGATAGAGGCTGAAACAATGAAGCTACTGAAAGTGCTGTATACCTTTTACAAATCTATAACACAGTCAACTATCTTGAGAGCCAGGATGACACATAAACCCATCCTGGGACCCAAATCACTGCCAAGAGACAGAAGACAAATGGAAAAGAGATAATTTGAACAATAATATTTAAACACAAAATTGATAAATGTAAATGCAGAGTGATTATGTTAACTTTAATTGGAAAATCAAATTTTTCTTAGCAGAAAGGAGGCTGGAATATTTAAACTAGGATATAGAGAAGTTATATTTAAAATTATGCTTGCAGGTGTAGCTGCTGTAAATGTTTAATGACAACCCCCTACACCATTTTTACCATGGACAGAGGACTCTGAGCTCCCCAAATGAGCCAACCACATTTTTGTTTCCCCTCACTGGATAAGCAAACTGGATTCTGTGACAATTTTTTCCTTTTTTTTTAGTTTTGTCCTCACGATCAGTAATACCATGAAAACATTTAAGTTCACAAAGCGATTTCTTATACATTATCTTAATGATTATCTCCATTTTACAAAAAAGAATCACAGGTGAAATAATTTGGTCAAAGTTAATAAATGACAGTCCTCATACTAACATGCAGATTTGTTGATTCCAGAATATAATGGGTACCTTACATTGCAGCCTGGTAGCTTAGTAGTTCATATTGCCTTTTGGTTGACAAGAATTAGTTTTATGAATGTCTTATTTTATATAATAATTGAAGTGGAAGACCACATCTCAATGTTTGTTTATTGCTCTGTTTGGTATATAATAGAGCAATATTGCAAGAGGCACAAATGCAAGTTAGATACTTAGGATGTCATTTTCCTTTGTGTAGACACCAGTTTCTCTTGTCACATTCCTGGTATGACCTCCTTTGCATTTTGTATTTTTTTAATACTGTGAAATGCTCTCTGAAATAAGCCTCATCTTGTACAGAAAGTCTGTATTTTGGAATGGGAAATTGTTTGCCTTAGAATCCAAGTACTGACTGGGTAGCTTCCTTTATCTCTTCCTCTAAAGGTCAATGTATAATGGAATCATTACCACTCATGCTTAGATGTGAACAGCGTGTTCAATTTAATATTCCATTCTAGTAAATACAGTGAATACCTGTTATTCCTCTTCCTTCCACACCCTTCCCAAGGACCCATAAAAACGGGAGGGGACAGGTGGGGTTTTCCCTTTTCATAAATCAAGTTTCCTGGAGTTTTCTATTGTTTCAACTGGGATTGGTCTATTAATAAGCAATTAATATCCTGAAACTATCATCCCTTTATGGAAATTTCCATATTCTTTCTGATAAATAGAAATAGTTTTCCAAATGTATTAAAGGGAAGCAGGAACATCCCTACCCACTTGTCCTTGTACAGGAACATCTAGGTCATAATCTCTTTTAATTCTGATTTTTAAAAAAATCCATTCAATATAAATAGCAACTGCTTCATATTGGCTAAGACTAGGAAATTTCTCGGACAAAATACTATTAATTTTGCATCTTATTAACTGATATTATTCTCATGCTTTAACTGCTGCCTGTTTGTGGAAACTTAAGTATATGTTAATTATGCTAAATATAATAATTAGAAAAATGAACTAGCTAAATAAAATTCTCAGTAAGCTGGCTAGAAGGAATAGAGAAAAAGAGGAGCAGCCAGGAATGCGGAAGATAGACAGTATTCTGTAAACATCTGTCTCAGTACAGAAGCAAAATCATTATAGCTATAGCTCTGGCTTCCCTTAAGCTCCAGAAGCTTGGCAAAAAAAAAAAAAAAAAAAAAAAAAATTCCTAAATATACAGTTTTTCTCCTATGAATATATTTTTAAGGTACAAATTTTCATTTCTGTAAAAGCCCTTTGAGATTTTATAAAACTGTATCTTTTGCTATTTAGGTGATCTCATCTTGTTCCATGACTACCCCAGACTGGACTTCTCCCTTTGCTGCCCCAAAGTCAACTGGACACCTTTGCTCAAGTGTTTCTGAAGTAACAGAACCTCATCTGTCTAAATTGAAGAAATTCTTCCGTAAGTTGAGCAAAATGGAACAGGCATCTGAAATTTCTAAATATGCAATATTTTATGCCTGTTCAATAAATATGTTTAACAAGTGAATGCAAAAACAGGATATGCTACCTAAAAATCTAAATGGGCCTAGGGAAATTCACACCTTAATTAATTTTATTCAAATGATTGCTTGCTTCTTTGTTTTTCCTAAAGTCATGAGTAGTTATTAGGCTGAAAAAATTAATATTAAATACCTTTATTACAATCAGAATGTGTTCCTATTGCATCATTTTCTCCTAAAACTTTAATGTGTCTTCTTGTCTCCTTCTTCCCATCCTTATTTGCCTTTTATTTTTATTTTTTATTTTCTTCCTTATCCAGGAATTTTAAGGATCAATTAATTGAAAAGATATGACTAGCTATCTAAATAGATTTTTTATTATCAAAAACAAATATGAACTTTTAGTCATTTAAAAATCAAAATAATATATCAGAAAATAGGCATTTTTGCAAGTGGGCTTTTTTTGCCACCAGGTTTATGGTTTTACTGCTTCCAACCTACCAGTTTATAGAGATAATATTCACTTAAAGCAATTTCATAATACTGTCAATGGTTTGCATGTTTTACACTCTATCTAACCATAACAGTATCTGTATAACATTGTAGTTTAGCATTGTTACTGGTTAAATTCCAAGCTAAGAACTTGATTAGAATAAGACCTCTGATCCTTGAATCAACCCTTTTCATACAGTCTATTTTTAGAACAAGTTATGTAGTGTGTGGTGTGTCCAATAGGGTGAACGTGATGAAATGTATAAAACCTTACAAGTAAGAATGAAGCCCATTAGTCATATTGTGCTTTTAATCTGTAAAGGCATTACATCATAAGTCATTTAGAGGAAAGGGTAGAGTTTCCTCTTGAATTCATTACAGCATGAAAAGTAACATTTAGAAGGTAGAGTTTATAAAATGAAATTGTACCTCTCAGGTAGAAGCAATTTTCCCATGAGAAAGTACACCTTCTACTTAAAAAGAGACCAACTGTATTATTTCTCTATTCCATCATGTATAAGTGACTGGAAACTTCTGAGCTCACTAGTAAACTTTCTAGAACTCTCAATGCAAAGAAAATGAGGCAGTGCAAATCAGGGCTCTATAAAAATACAGCAAAGAGAGGCCATTTCATTTGAGGAAATGCTATATGTAGACATTTTTAACTTGAGTCTAGAAAATTTTCTAGAAATATAAATATGTAGCTTGAATATGTTTCTTAAAGATCACTGGATAACTAAAACTGATGGCTTGCCTCACATCCTTGTCTTAAGATTCACCTGCTTAATACCCAGGAACTCCTGAAATTTAAATACTTGGTTAAACATTAAGACACCTGAAAATTAAAAGTTTAATGTAATCATCTGACCTCAAATTATGCCAAAAATAAAACTGCTCCTTTTCTAAAATGATTAATAAAAAAGATGGCAATGGAAAATTGTAACACAAAAAGCAGATGGGTATCGATTCACTTCTCTTCTAAACAAAGTCTTTGCAACTCAGCTTTCTCATTGTAAATGTAGATTTTTACAAATCCTTACCTACTTCTCAAATTTAACTGGAAAATAAATTGAAATGATGAATGTGAAAGTATTAAAACTATGAGCCATATCAGTGCAACATGATGAAGAGTTGAGGTAATTTGAAAATATTTAGCCTGGAGAAAAGAAGACTCACATTAAATAGGATAGATGTCTTAAGATACTTCAAAGGCTGAACCATGGAAGGGATTAGAACTATTCAAAATGACCTGCAAAACACACATACACACACGCACACACACACAAACACACACACGCACACACCAATAGATAGAAGTAACAGAAAAATAGATTTGGGCTCAATAAAAGAAAATACGTTTCTAATAGAGTTTTTAGAAGCTATGAGCTTTGCCACACTAGAAATGCTCCAACGGAAGTAGAAGACATTATTATACTAATGCTGAGGGGAAAGTTCATATCTCAAACTGGCAACTGAGCTATATGACCTGTAAAATCCCTTCCAGAGTCAAGAATCTAGTATTTGAAACATATAGAGTATAATTGTTATTGTTTTTATTGTATTGTTATTTTCAATATTCTCTTCATAAGTGTCTAATGTACCTTAAGCATCGGCTTCATAAAGCTATAAGATCCTCTCACAGAGGCAAGATTCTTATACCTTTGTCATCTCTACAATTTGGAGAAAGTAAAAGGCAGAAGTGTCAGGAGTGAGCATACCAGGAAATACATCCAACCAAGCAAATATGCAACAGGCTGGAAGAGAGACAGGTAAGAGAGGCACAAAGGCAAGGTTAAGGAGTTATCCAATGGCATTACTTTCCCTGGGAATAGTCCTGTGTCTGCACACAATGGAGAAATAGATGTTTTGTATAATTTCAGTTTAGCCAAACTGATAGGATCCATGATGCTGAGATCTTTATATACAGCTATGAGTAAATAAATATAATAAATAAAGTAATTTATTATAATTATTAAGAATAGAAACATGTATCACTTAATTAATTAGATTACATATAGTCTAGTTAACTCAGACCTTATCCCTTTCTTTTCTTCAATATCAATGTTCTTCTTGTTGTTTTGTCATGATTACCCAGATAATTTCCTCAAAGCTCTGTATCTTTGCCTTTCTGGAAACATGCTGGGCATGCTCTGAACACAATGCTAAGTCTCAGAAAATGTTCTAAAAACTTTGCCAGCCCATTTGCCTAGGAAGTCTGGAACTGCCTGTTAGGCCAAATCCTTCAGTATCAAATTTAAAGCATCCCCAATATTAAATCAAAGGGACATCAAATTTTATTTAATAAATATGATAAGGTGTTTTGTCGCTCAGAGTTGGAACTATAAAGATAAACATCATCAATGAGATACTGTGGTCCAACAGACCTATTTTCAATCTCTCTGACTCCCATTCCAAAATATGTAAGTACACTTATCTACTTGCCTCAGATGAATCCAGATGAATCCAAGTAATTCATCCAAGATGAATCTTTTTATTTTAAAGAAATTTCACAAATAAGGTAAATATTAGTTCTAAAACCCCATTAAATAGAATATGAAATTGACTGATACATTTGAGTGTGGAGCAAATGACAATTTTAAAAAGTTGATTAAATGTAAAGGAATACATACAATCAAATAAAGAAATTAATTTCAAGTATCATTTCTTAAATTAGCATATAATTATACATAGCTGAAAAGTCCATTTAAAATAAATATGGCAACATAGTTAAGTTGTGGCTTGCCTAAAGCTGAGAATCATTAGTGTTCAGACATCTGACAAGAAATGGAAACTCTGGTGAAATCCAAATTTCTTGAAATATTCAAAAAAAAGTCACTCTGTTATAAAAACAGCACTGTTTCATTCCTCAACCTCTTTTTTTTTCTTTTTAGCCACTAGAACCCACTAAAATAATTGTTAAGGTTATAAATCATTTCAACAGAAAGCAAAAGCTCAGAAAAATCAAACATTTAGCTGGCTGGAAATCACACACTAAACAAGAAGTTAAAACTAAACTTTTGAATTTATAAGATGATAACAGTTATTTGTGTTTTATTCAAGTCTGAAAATATTTAATTTGTTGCAACTAAATAGAGTTCAGATGAAGACAGAAAAGTAAAAATTCGCTTCTTTCCTGGTAGCGCAAAATAATGAAAACACAAAATGTTTGAAATCAGCTGAAACACAACACCAGGAAAGAACACTCGTACACAATTCTTTACTTGCCTTGTTTCATCTTCTCTCTCTCTCCTTCATGAATCTCCATCCTTTTAAGATGGAGAAGACAAGAAAGAGTGAATTGGAGGGGAGGGTAAGAGGAAGTAGTCAGAACTGCTGAGAAAGAAAAGCTTGGGCAGGAGAGAAAACATTGAAGAAAGATTCTTCAATCTCAGCCTGCTCCTTTATGAAACTTTATATATATATATATATATATATATATATATATATATATATATATATATATAATCTGAGTCAATAATGGTATGTATCCAATTTGGAAGCATAATTTCTATTATGCCTAAGAGCATGGCCAATTTCCTGGGTGTTATACTTGGGTAGTTGCACAGGGCAACTACAGAAAGGGCCAGGCTCTTGGTCTAATGCTTTGCTGTAGTCATCTTGACATTTTAAGAATCTCATCTTTGAGCCTGTGTTTCATACATTTAGTCCACAGGGACAATGAAACATGTACATGAGCAGGGGACATACCCTGGAAAGCAGCCAGGGCACGCAGGGACTCAGGCCCTGTTACTGCTAGCAGTCAGCAGCAGGGAGCATTTGGCCTGGTCAACCACTGCACACACCTGGGGCAGTCTTGGGCACCTTGCAGCCTCAAGGGGGCAGCCTAGCTAAGACTCTGGCCCAGATTGTCATTGACAATGGCAGCAGTACCAAAAGCAGTAGTAGTGAGAGTAACAGCTGCAGCCCTACAGGAAAACAGAATCTCCCAAAGGGAAAGGACCCTCAGAATGAGAGACCAGCTGGCCTGGCTATCCTGCAACCAATTTCTGCAGCATCTGTGCAAATACCCACTCCCTGGCCTATGAGCAGGGACAGGAACTTCCAGTGCTCAGGCAGTATATTTTATCAGTAAGTGATTACACATTAAAAGCAGGCACATGGATATTGCAATAAAATAAATTAGGGAGCTATTAGGATTTTTCAGAGTTTAGGATCTCTGGTTTAAAAACTGCTAGAATATTGCAAAGTAAATATCCATAGGCTTAGAAGAAGAAACTAAAAATTGTTGCAATTGATGGAAAAGAGCATTCTTTTCATGTGATACTTCAGATAAATTATTAGTAAGAATGAAAATTTTAAATCTAATTTAACTTGTAACTGAAGATAAAGTGATAGAATGTATAAACAAATATATCCAATTCTATACAAATCATGAACCACTTTCAGTTTCTTGTATGACCTCCCTAAAATACAGAAATGTCAGAGGAAGCATTAAATGCCACTATATAAATGTGCATTTAATTCATATTTACAGAAAACTGATTTGTATGAAAAGTTAAATCTTTTTGAAAAAACTGTTCCCTGAGATTCTTTAGCTCTAGATGTACTAAAATTTATATTTTGAAATAATTTACCAGAAAATAAATTCATTAAAAGTATAAATTGTGTTGTACCAATAAATAAATTCCCAGATAAGCAAGCCAGAAAAATTATGCAATGAATCATTATATCCCACCAATAAAGTTTTATAACATATTCTGTTCTGTCACCAAAAATATTACTGTTTGCATTTATAAGTTTATGTTGTTACTCATTTATTACTATTGCCCTTATTGCATGTTATAAATAAAATATTTTTACATGAAAAGGCTTTATATTAAGGTTTTGGTCCAGTTTTGCTAAAATATAAATTCCAAAACCCTATGCTGAATTAAGTGTGAATCCACTGTTATGCCAACCATTCGAATCAGAATCACCTGGAATTCTTATTAAATATACAAATCCCTTGGCCTCACCCCAGACCTATTCTGTCAGAGCCCCTTGGGAAGGCAGGGCTGCAGGGAGACATGAGCATTTGCCTTTTTAGTGAGCTCCCAAAGTTCCTTTAACCACACTTTCTTTATTTGCTTTTTGAACAAAGGGCATTGTGTGTTAATTTTGCATTTTCCCCCACAAATTATGTAGCAGGCTCCACCTGAGAGGAAGAAAACTTTGAGATCATTTTATGACTGAGAAGACTGAAATCCATGAGGGTTGAATGGCTCAGCCGTGATTTCAAAGCTAGCTATGGAGAACAAATGTCTAGACTTTGAATTTGAGAGGACAGAGCCTGATCAAGAACCCACTTAGAAACCTCCAAATTATTACAAGATATGGATCTGCTCCTTAGAGCTAACTTTCCTGGGTAATCAAGGCCACAGGGAAACAGAGAAGCAGCTGAGGGTGCACAGTAAGCAGCCAGAGCATAGAAAACAAAGAAGGGGATGCTCTGCCAGCCTGCCATCCAACAGGGAAATGAGTCATTGGACTTAGCCAGATCTACTGCATCCTTTTCTTTTCGGTGAACACTTGCAAAAACAAATCTCAAGCAAGAATGGATCAAATAAACGTTTTCTTTAAACACTTTCATGGTAAGGGTGTGGTGAAATTGTAATCCTTGTGGATCATTGGTGAGAATGTAACAAGCTGCAGCCACCATAGAAAACAGTTCAGAGTCTCCACATAGAATTACCACATGATCCAGCCATTCCATGACTAGACATAGACCCCAAAGAATTAAAACAGAGGCTCAAACAGACCAATGTTTGTAGCAGTATTATTCACAATAGCCAGGTAGAAACCCCAGTGTCCATCAACAGACGAATGAATAAACAACACGCGGTATACACATAAAATGAAGTATTATCTAGCCACGTACAAGAATGAAATCCTGATGCATGTTACAATATAGATAACTTTGAAAGCATTATGCTAAATGAGATGGCAGACACAATATTGTATAACTTCATTCATATGAGGTACCTAGAATGCTGAAATTCACAAAGACAGAAAGTAGAATGGAGGTTACCACAGGCTGAAGTGGGGGGAATGGGGATTTATTGTTTAATGCGTACAGAATTTCAGTTGTGATAATGAAAAAGCTCCGGAAATAGAGACCAGTGATTATCACACACCATGGTAAATGTACATATTGTCACTGAATTATACATTTAAACATGGTTAAAATGGTAAGTTTTATGTTATATGCATTTCACTACAGTAAAAAATAAACTATGATAAGATATAAATAATTTTTTAAAAAAACTCTAGGACCCTACAAAACATATTGTCTGGGTTCCCGATTATTTTCATTTCCTTATCAATTTAATATCTCAGAAATTAAAATCAAAGTTCTAAAAATATCCCCAATCACTATTGACATTTGAGTGCCCAAAGGCAATGGTAAATCCAATTTATAGTAGAACTGATTTGAAGAATATTATGAACAAATGAGAAATGTGAGAACATTTAACTGTCTCAGAATCATTGAATTTTAGAGTTAGAGAGAACTTCAGATATCTCGTTCCATGTTTTCCAAAATGTATTTCACTGACCACTCATCCCACAATGTATTCCATCATAAAAGGGTTCTATGCCAAGTCGTCATAAAGAGACTACACTTTATTTTTTTATTATTTATTGATTTTTTTTGAAACAGGGTCTTACTCTGTTGCCCAGGCTGGAGTGCAGTGGCCCCATCATGGCTCACTGCAGCCTTGACCTCCCTGGGCTCAGGTGATTCTCCTGCCTCAGCCTCCCAAGTAGCTGGGACCACAGGCATGCGCCACCATACCCAGCTAATTTCTGGGCCTGTGTTGGCTTCTCTCTAGCTATTTGACTTTAGGTGAATCACCCCAACCTTCTGATTTCCAGTTTTCTCATTAGCAAAATGAATGGGTTGAATTAGATCAATGTTTCCTCCAAAAGGACCTGTGATTAAATGAGTTTGGGGGAAAAGGAGGTAAAGATAAGCAGGGGTCTATACTGCATTGATTCTGAAACCATTTCCACAGAGTCATCCACCACAGATTTACCCAGTATGTTTGGAGAGAGGGGGGTTTCTCACGTTGCCCAGACTGGTCTCAAACTCCTGGGCTCAAGCTATTTGCCCTCCTGTAGACATCAGCAAATCAGCCCTGTGTATTTTAAATAAACCAGACCTGTTTTGCATGCCAGTGATTCTCAAATTGTAAAGTACACAGTAATCACCTGGGGGTCTTGCAGAAATGCAGATTCTGATTAAGAAGGTCTGGGTGGAATCCAGGAATTAGCATTTTTAACAAGCTCTCAGGGCTGCTGCCGCTGTTGGTTCTGGATCATATTTTCTGAGACAAGGCTAGAGAAGGCACTGCAACCTCGGACAGCACAGGGGTGAGAGTATGCAGGTAGGTAGGGCCATGCCAGTTGTGAAAATATTGACATACTTCCATGCTGACTGATAAATAACCACTGAAGGAGCATCTGGACTCCCCAGGATCCAGAAACAAATACCATTTCTGCAAGACCCCCAGGTGATTACTGTGTACTTTACAATTTGAGAATCACTGGCATGCAAAACAGGTCTGGTTTATTTAAAATGCACAGGGCTGATTTGCTGATGTCTACAGGAGGGCAAATAGCTTGAGCCCAGGAGTTTGAGACCAGTCTGGGCAACGTGAGAAACCCCCCTCTCTCCAAACATACTGGGTAAATCTGTGGTGGATGACTCTGTGGAAATGGTTTCAGAATCAACGCAGTATAGACCCCTGCTTATCTTTACCTCCTTTTCCCCCAAACTCATTTAATCACAGGTCCTTTTGGAGGAAACATTGATCTAATTCAACCCATTCATTTTGCTAATGAGAAAACTGGAAATCAGAAGGTTGGGGTGATTCACCTAAAGTCAAATAGCTAGAGAGAAGCCAACACAAGCCCAGAAATCCGTTCTTCTCACTCTCACAGTCATGCCCAATTGAGCTTTCCTAATATATAAGATGGTTTAGTTCAGCAATTGTAGAAGAGGGATAACCTATAAAGCTTATATTGCAAACCAGGTAAACTATCTGAATTAGCATTACTTTAAAGAAGAATCTCTATTTCTTTAACTCCAAACCCTCAGCTACGAAATATATTTTTATCAGGGTTATAGAGGTATTACATGAAAATTCTACTGTATCTAAAATCTTCAGGTCATGCTGTCCAAAACCCCTCACCAGAGATGCAGAACTGAGCTAAAGTGACTTGCTTAATGTCACCAGCACAATGGCTATTTAGTGACAAATCCAAGACCAGTACCCAGATCTGTTTACTCTCATTGTGGAGCTTGTTTCTGCAAACCGCAACTGGATTCGCTTTAGTTTTCTAAAGGAAGTATCTGCATGAATGACTGTTTAGCACAGCCCAAGCTGCTGTGTAACTAGGTCACTGAATACAAGTTTACTTTTCTTAAGAACAAGGTGTGAACAGCCACCATCTGAGCATGAATGAGACCTGCAACGGTGTACTATAGGCTTGAGGAAACTGCCCTCTGCTGGGATGCAGTGATGCTGCCTTTCACCATACCTTTAAAAGAAAGGGACTGAACTATTAAATATTCCCCGAGGTTCAATGAGGAATAAAGGAGGCACGCAGAGATATTGGTACACGGAAGCAAAACGTTTTGCCATATGCCTTCTTAGAAAATTATTTTCCAGCTGCAGTCAAATTCCCTTTAACAACTGCATCTGCATTTGTAACCCCTACGCAGCATCCCGGCTGCTCCACGATGGCCTTGGGGGATATCTGTTACAGGGCTGGATGCCCTCTTATGAGAAACCTGGGAGTTGTATGCCTTGATTCTCACCCACCTCAAACCAAGAGGACACAGTGGTTACCGTTGTGTGTTACCAGATAAGGTTACAGAAGGGATCAGAGAGGTGTCTGTGATTCAGTTCAAGGCCAAGGTAATTGCTACAACTTCAGCACTGAAGCGTTTTACAAAGGAAATAGCACCATCAGGTTGCAACACTGGCTTTCCTGTTCAATCTTAAAAAGGAACTGCCCTCAATAAATCATCTTCCTAATGGAAATGACAGAATTATTCTCCCAGGAGGACAATACAAACCACACATCCCTCTTAATAGGAAGGAAACACAGAGCCACAGCTGCCTGGGAGGATCCAAGGCTTCCAAGGGATTTGTTTCCCCTTTGTCCCTCTGAGGTCACTTTTTACAAATTTTCTAAGTCATTGTTTACATGTAAACATAGACCCCCATCTCCTCAAATATGTTGTCTGTTTCATTTTTTTCTAAAAACTATGTCTATGGTTAAGGTAAGGGAAAAAAATCATCATATATCTAAAGCAAAAAGTAAAGTTGTAAATCAGAGTAAGGTATGTTTTTGTTAATAATGCCAATAAAATTAAATGCAAAAAAACAGAGTGGTAGCTTTTGGAGAAGACTGTGTGATTATCTCTCCTTCTGCGTTTGTCTTATTTTTAAATATTGTATATTTTTATAATTGGATTATAAAATTCTTGTTATTTAAAATCATTTATTCGATCATGTATAATCTACCATAAGGGTTTGATGCATACCAATATCACTAGCAACTTTTAAAAGTGGAGCAGTAATATATAGATCATATAATCGGATTTTAAAACCAGAACTAATAATTCACTTTCACGTTCTCTATCAATTGCATTACGTTTATTAAGAATTAGTAATAAACTCTGCATATGGCATTTGGCAAAGAAACTTCAATTCATTTCTTTAAAAATGAATTTGTTAGAACTCCAGGTTTCTTTTCCAATCAAAACTTTAGGAAATGCCACTCCCAAACCAACTGAACAGCCAGGCTTTTGGTTTCTGAGAAATTCTTGCCCAGGTCACCAGAGAATGAAAGGTCAACTTTGAGGAAGTTTCTGGAACAAGGAAGAATATCAGTGAAATTGGCTGGAATTTTTTGAGCGTGAAAAAAAAAATCCCTTGACTATTAAGTAAGCTACATGTGAGTAAGGTCACAGTTTTATCAAATTCATCCTGGGCATTTGGTCAGATCCTTTGAAACTTTTTCCCATGGTTAACATTCTATTTTGTTGCATTTTTGTCATGATGACTAAGAGATTTGGGGCACTGGCCCAAAAATCATAATTTTTTGTTGTAGTGGTGGTTATAACAAATTAATAAATTAGAGGAAATAGGTGTTCTTTTTTTTTTTTTTTGGAAATTCACAATGAATAGCCTACTTTGGGGAGAAAAACATCACAATTTGTTACATGCTCTTTTTGCATTCTTAATTTTTATTTTTTCTGCCATGATAAATCTTATGGAGCTCTTAAACAGAAGCGTTTTCCAAATACGGTTCTTAAGACCCTACAGTTTTCTCCCGCTTCCATCTAAAGATCTGCATGAAGCCAAAGTTTCTTTATATGTTTCATCCAAAATAACATGTTGTAATAGACTGAATGCAGAAGCAGATAAGAGAATTTGTCTTCTATTAAGCCAGACATAAAAGATTTTCAAAAATGTGAAACAATGACGTTTTCTCACTTTCCTTGTTTCAAAAAATATTGTTACTTTTCACAGAAACATGTCATTTATGGAAATAAATTTAGTATTTTTCATTAATTGCTTTTGTCCATTACTATTATTTGTAATGTATTAGTAAATACATATTTTTTATTTTCTCAGTATTAATTTCAAATACAGTAAATAGCAACAGAAAGAACCAACCAAAATAGAAACTCTTTGGGATCCTCAAATTTCTAACAATGTAAGAAGGTCCTAAGATCAAAAAGTATGAGAATTTCTAAGATAGAGAAGCCCCTTCCTTTTTAAGTTTCATGTACACGTCTCTGGCAGGAATAGAGCCTGTACTATATCTCTGCACAACTCTCAGAGATACTTCTTTGAACCTTTGAGATTTTAAACAGACTATTAGGGTTGACCACCCTGCTCTCAAACAATGTGTAAGGGTATTTACAATCTGTAACCCTGCTATAAGTCATAAATAAAATGGAGCTAGTGAAGAGAACTTTTTATCTGGGGTAATCAATAGGTGCTGAATTTAAGAAGACAGCAGCATTGTCCTCAGGCATAAAAGGCAAATAAAAACAAACGCACACATCCCATCATGCAGGAGTTTAAACACCATGTATATTTCCATATCTTAATTGATGAATTCATGATCTATTCTGTACAGATATTCTGATTTATACTAAATATAAGCCAGTTTAGCCCCCCCGAAGCAGCTCAATACATGCCTAATTTTGTATCACATGCTGTAGAACCAAACTCCTTCTTTCTATTAAACTCCTACTACAGTGGCTTCATTTATGTTGTTATCCTTGCCTAAAAAAATGCCCCCTATTCTTTCCTTTACTTTCAAAGCTCAAGCTAAGTTGTACCTTCCTCTACCAAGATTTCCTTGATAAAATTCCATGAAATAAACTGTTTGCAAACATGGCCCTAATTCTCTACATCTCCCTGTATCCATACCCTTTCCAGGTGGCTTTAAAATTTCTCTCATCGAAAAGTAGAGTCTGTTTTCCTATTCTTTGAAACTTAGCCTATCTTGTGATTCACTTTGTCCAGTAAAATGTAATGCAAGTAACAGCATACTAGTTTTAAGCAAAGACCTCTCTCTCTTGCTCCTTTGTCTTCTTCACAAGAACGAGATCACAAGAGCAGTTGGAAGATGAGAGACCACATGGAGCAGAGCCTTATCATCCAGGTTGAGGCCATTCTAGAACAGCAAACTCCAGCTGGCCTACCATTTGACTGAAGATGTGTGAATCAGCCAAACCAAGAGCATATATTTCTGGCTTAGGTGAAAATAACCAACTAGCCAAACTATAAACTTGTGAGAAATAATAAATAATTTTTGTTTTAAACCACTAAGTTTTTGAATGGTTTGCTATGCAGCATTATTTTAGCAATAGATAACTGATTTGCTAATCCTCTAATTTCCCCAGAGAATTAACCATATATCTGCAATGAGTCCTAGACATTTTTCCTTCATTATATACTGTCTTAGGCTGTGAATTGGTATTTCTGAACTACTTGAGAGAATATAGTACACCTTAGCTTTCCTGTTTTTGGCTCAATAGATATCTAATTGGTACATGGAGCAATTGGGAAACTTAAATTTCTAGACATAGAAGGATTCTTCAAAATTACTAATTTCTTACCTGACATACATTTTCCCCTGAAATTACAATTTTAAAGAAATTTGTCTTTTAAGGAACGAATTTATCTTTCTTTTGCTTATTTTTCCTCCAAGACTCAATCTCCATGAGTTCCAAGACTCAATGAGTATGCAGAATTTATAACCACACAACTACAGCTTGATCTGCCAGAAGAAAACACTTTCAATTTAATGGCTTTCTCATTTCTATCACTGAAATTCTAGAGCTCTGTAATCTACTGTCTCCATCATTTTTGTTATTAATATTATTTTGGAAACTGTTCAAAAAGAAAGCGAGTCACTTTGCCTGAAAGGCAATTGGCTCCTGCTCCAGGGTGGCCTCATGATGCTACCTCTCAAGAACACTCTGTTCATTCCTTGAAAACTTGTGCCACCAGCAGCCAATGACAAAGATACAAAGCTTGTCCTCCAGAACCTCACATTTCTTTTTCTGTCTGCCTTTACGCCTTTCTGGTCACTTATCTCCCCAACATCCTAAAAAATTCAATGCCTTAAGCCTTTTTCTGAATAACATAAGTCCCACAATGTGAAAACTATTCTCCCTTCAAAATGCTCCATGATCGAAAGGCGATTTGCCTTCTTCCCTGAGTCCTTACCAAAGTCATGATCCTTACCAAAGTGTCATTTATCTCACCTCGGTGTCTGGTAGAAGAATTTTATTAGAATTATTCATGTGAATAAGTGGTAGCTTAATAAACTAACTAGAACAATCATTTGCATAAAGAGGATGATTGTTAATAAAATTATAGCAGTGGTAATAAACTATTTGTGGAAGGATCTGCTACCTGTTCACCAAATATCATTGTCTACTCTTCTTCCTGGGCACATTATTTCTCACCCAGGGTTACTCAGAAATTGCACGTTGAAGAATTTCCATTTACCAGGTTTCCTGAATTACTGCATGAGGAGGGACTGCTTTTCTAACCTGTTAACTGTTACGTGAGCAACACAGAAACTTTAGTTTTGTTTAAATTATAAAAATATTGGGGTTTATGGAAGCTACAGTTACCCTGAATAATTCACTACACTTTATTCATAATGTGATTTATCCTTTTAAAGAAACTTTTTATTCATTTATTCACAAGCAAATTTCACCAAAATTTTTCTATAAAAGGCCAGCTAGTAAATATTTTAGATATTGTAAGTCATATAGTCTCCATTGTCACCACTCCACTCTGTCATTGTAATATGAAGCAAGCCACAGATGACACATAAAACAATGCTCATGGCTATGTTTCAATAAAACTTTATTTACCAAAAGAAGAGGGAGGTAGGCTGGATTTGGCCCATAGGTATATTTTGCTAACTCCTTTGATAGATGATAGGTAAGTAAAACTAGAACCATACCTTTATGATATTGGCTGGGGTCACTCCCACAACTGCATTCAACAGAGTATTTGATGGTGTCTGAAATTTTAAGATAGTTTCATTCTTACATCTGGTGCTTTATCCATTGTAACTGAAACATGTGAGGGCTCTCTGAGCTCAAACTTCTTCACATGGTGCTGGATCCCAAGAGTCAACCATGGGAACTGCCAACCTGAAAACCTTAAAATATGTAGAAAATTTAAGTAGGGCAACACCTGTTTGACCCCAGTGAAGAATGTATTGGAATGGAAGCTGAGAGTTTATGCTGTATCTCATCCAATGAAGAAGGACCTGAGGTCACCTGCAAGAAGGGTAAAAACATAAAGTCCCACATGGCACAAAAGACTTCCCCAGACACTATGCTCAGAGACTTGACCAAACTTTAGCTTGACTTCCTCCTGTCATGGGTGGAAGCCATGTCCCTAACAGTGACCCCAGCCTTGTACCAAATCTTCACCCAAGAACGTACAGCACTTCCAAATCATAAAAAATACATTGTTTCAACCCATCTTGCCAAACCATTTGCAGTAATTCTCCACCTACCCCTTTCTGTAGTTTTTCCACTTCCACATGGCTCCCTAGTCCATTTTTCCTTTTTTATTTCCCCGTAAGTCCTTTTTTGTTTCCTATCTGTTTTCCGCCTAAAAAACCTCAGTTATCTTTGTCTTAGTTGGAGTTGAGCTCAGGGGCTCAGTCTATACTGGAGACTCTTTACTTACTGCAGTAAGTCTAATTAAATAGTCTTGCCACCTTTAACAAGAGCGCAGCACTGTTTTTCTCTAACAAGTGTAGACAGAAATAATTAGAAGAAACTGGAGAAGGGCTCCATTATTTTCAACAAATACATCAGCCATACTTTATTTCCCCTCCTGTAAGGGAGGTATCTGAAAGTAGAATAATGTTTAGATTTGGTAATTGTATTAGTTACCTATTGCTAAATAAAAGAAATCCCAAAACTTAGTGGCTTAAAATAGCAATGACTTTTTTAATGATTCTATAGATTGGCTGGGCTCATCTACATGATTTGTTTTCTCTTCCTGATATTCCCTACATGATATTGACTCCTAAAGCTGCATTCAACAGGATGCTTGATCAGGGCTGAGCTACTAAGATGGATTTATGTTCATATCTAGTGACTCATTCGGTGTGGCTAAAAGATCTGCGAGTCAATGGAACTCAAGCTTCTTTACATGGTGCTGGGTCCCAAGAGTTCAACAATGGAAGCTTCAAGTGTTCTTAAAATCTACGTCTGGAATCACATGTTTTTACTTTCTGTATATTCTACTAGTCAAATGAAGACACAGGGTCAGCCCAGATTCAGCAGGAAGGGAAGTAGACTCTTCCTCTTGAGAATGAAGTGGCACAGAGCTGCAGACATGGGAAGAATTGGCAGCCATGTTTGCAGATCCTACTACAACAGTTCACATCCTGTTCACAAGTGTTATTGAATGGTCGTAGGAGAATTCTACATTCAAATTGAACAGGAAAAATGGATTGAACCTAAGTTGGGAGTTTGTGGGGAGTCTCCAACAGGGAACAGCAAAGAGCAAGACTGCTGGGGGCAAACTTGAAATAGTTCACGTGCAAGAACATAGGATGGGTATAAGATGAGTAATGAAGTCTGTGAGGTGAAGGAAGAGCTGATAGACTTATATATTTATCCCATTTGATGAGATAAACCATCTCTTAAGTGCAGAAATATTTGATGATGGTTTCCTTTCCTCATCCTCTTTAATTATGTCACTGGATGCTGCTCTTAATACAAGGAACTGTGAGTTTCTAGTAGAATCATTTTGTCTTGCAAGCTTCTCCTTGAAAAAAAAATTAAGAAGATAAATTTCAGCACCTTCCTTTCAAATAAGCAACTGCACAAACTGTAATAACCGTTACAGATGGTTGTTTTACCTTCAGCATCTGCATTTCAAAACCATGAGGAAAATAAAATTATAACTTCTAGCAATTTTTGACAGGAAATTCAGTATTTTATAGAGGCAAATCAATTGACCAAATCAACTGACTACATTTTATACACATCATGCAAGGTCAATGTAGTAAGCAAGGTTTACACATCTCAATGCAATATGCATATGGAATAACATATAATGGAAGAAAAGTATACAAGATCAGCATGAGAGCCTTAACAGGCTCAAGGCAGTCTGGATCTCTCAAACCTTCTAAGGCTGAGAGACTCAGCAGTGAAAAGATAAATATAAGAGGGTTACTTTCCAACACAAAACTAAAAGACATCCTTTATTTTCCCCCTTTATTTAAAGTGAGAGTGTATTGTGAAAGGGAAATAGACTGGAGGAAGAAAGAATAAGTGCACAGGAATTCCCAAGGAAAACCACTGGGAAATTTTTGACCAGTACACTGAAAAGTCTATTGCTGAATTTCACATCCTTCTCTTTCCCTCCCCACTCCAGAACTCTCCTCACTACGCAAGTAGTGGACCCTTCCTAATGTCATAAGGCTGCACTAGGTTTTTCTCAACTCGAAACAGAGAGATTGAAAAATTGACAGAATAGGGATAATGAAAGAGAGACGTATAATAGATAGATAAAAATAATTACTTTTATGTTGTCTAGTTTGGTCTTCTTTGCTAAGGAGATTTTTTAAAAATAGACTTTATTTTTTGACATAAGTTTAACGTTCACAGAAAAGTTGGGAAGAAAGTATGGAGTTCCCATATACCCTCTGCCCCACGTGCATAGCCTCCCCCACTGTCAGCATTCCACACCAGAGTGGTCCACTTGTCACATCATCATCACCACACTCCATAGTTTACATTAGGGCTCAGTCTTATTATAAATTCTATGGAGTTTCGCAAATGTGTAACAAGATGTATCCACCATTATAGTAGCATATAGAACAGTTTCAATACCCCTAAAAATCCTGCGTTCCACTTACTCATCCCTCCCTCTCCTATAACCCCTGGAAAATACTGATTTTTAAAAAAATTTTGTGGGTACATAGGTGTATATATTTATGGGAGACATGAGATGTTTTGATACAGACATGCAATGTGAAATAAGCACATCATGGAGAATGGGGTATCCATGCCCTCAAGCATTTATCCTTTGAGTTATAGATAATCCAGTTACACTCTTTATTTTAAAATATACAATTATTATTGACTATAGTCACCCTGTTGTGCTACCAAACAGTAGGTCTGATTCATTCATTCCGACTACTTTTTGTACCCATTAACCATCCTGACCACGCCTCACCCACCCTGCCATTATCCTTCCTTTTCCAAAATGTCATATTGTTGGAATAATACAGTATGTAACATTTTCATATAGATTTCTTTCATTTAATAAAATGCACTTAAATTGTCTCCATTTCTTTTTCATGGTTTGTTAGCTCATTTCTGTTTAGCACTGAAAAATATTCCATTGTGGATATACCACAGTTTGTTTATTCATTCTCCTACTGAAGGACATCTCGGTTGCATTCAAGTTTTAGCAATTATGAATAAAGTTGCTATAACCATCTATGTACAGATTTTTGTGTAGAATAAGATTTTTACATATTTGAGTAAGTACCAGGGAGTGATTGCTGGATTTTAAGACTATGTTAAGTTTTATAAGAAACTGTTAAGCTGTTTTCCAAATGGCAATACCATTTCACATCCCACAAGCAATAAATGAGGGTTCCTGTTGTTCCTCAATCTCACCAGCATTTTGTATTATCAGTGTTTTGGATTTTAGCCATTAGGGGTGTCTCTTTTTTTTTTAATTTATGATTCTCTAATGACAAATGATGTTGACCCATTTTTTTTCTTTTTTTTTTTGAGACACAGTCTTTCTCTGTCTCCCAGGCTGGAATGCAGTGGCACGATCTCAGCTCACTGCAACCTCCGCCTCCCGGGTTCAAGTGATTCTCCTGCCTCAACCTCCATTTTTTTCATTACTTGCCATCTATATATCTTCTTTGATGGAGCATCTGTACAAGATTTTTGCTCATTTTTAATTGGTTGTGGGTTATTTTTTTCCTATTGTTGAGTTTGTTCTTTGTATATTTTGGATAATACTCTTTTATCAGCTATGTCTTTTGCAAATATTTCTATCTGTGGCTTGCCTCTTCATTCTCTTGACATTGTCTTTCACACAGAAGAAAATTTTGATTTTAATAAGCTCCAGCCAATCAGTTATTTTGTTCATGGATCTTGTCTTTGCTGTGTATCTAAAAAGTCATCACCACACCCAAGGTCATTTGGATATTCTCTTATATTATCTTCCAGGACTTTTATAGTTTTTAGTTTTACATTTAGGTCTGTCACTCATTTTTTGTTAAGTTTCATAAACAGTGCAGGGTCTGTGCCTAGATTCCTCTTTTTGCATGTAGATGTCCAGCTGTTCCAGCACCATTTGCTGAAAAGACTATTTTGGTTTCATTGATTCCCTTTGTTCCTTTATCGAAGATCAGTTGGCTATAGTTATGTAGGTCTGTTTCTAGGCTCTCTATTCCATTCTATTAATCTATTTGTCTATTCTTTTGCTAATATCACACTGTTTTTATTACTGTAGCTTTATAGTAAGTTTTGAAGTTAGGTAGTGTCAGTCTTCTGACTTTATTCTTCTCTTTCAATATTGTGTTTGCCATTCTGGGTCTTTTGCCTCTCTATATATACTTTAGAATAATTTTGTCAATATCTAAAAAGTAACTTGCTGAGGTTTTCACTGGCATTGCATTGAATCTATAGATCAAGTTGGGAAGAACTTACATCCTGAAAATATTGAGTATTCCTATCCACAAACATGGGCTATCTCTTCATTTATCTAGTTTTTCTTTGATTTTTTAATCAGATTTCTGTAGTTTTCCTCATGTAGATCTTGAACATATTTTGTTAAATTTATACTTAAAGTATTTCACTTTGGAGTGGCTAATAATGTAAATTTTGTTGTTTGTAATTTAATATCCACTTGTTCGTTGCTGGTATATTAAGAAAGCGATTGGATTTTATATGTTAATCTGTGTCCTGCAACCTTGCTATATATATTTATTAGATCCAGATTTATGTCAATTTTTTCAGATTGTCTACATAGACAATTATGTCATCTGAGAACAAAGACATTTTTATTTCTTCCTTCCTTATTTGTATACCTTTTATATCATTTTTTAATCTTACTATATAAGTTAGGACTTCCAGTAAGAGATTGAAAGGGAACATCCTTCTTTTGTTCCTGTTCTTAGTGGGAAAGTTTCTGTTTTTTCACCATTAGGTAAAGGCTAGCTGTAAAGTTTTTGTAGATATTATTTATCAAGTTAAGGAAGTTCCTTTTTCTATTCCTAGTTTGATGATTTTATCATTAATTGCTTTTGTATTTTGTCAAATGCTTTTCCTGCATCTATTGCTATGATTATGTGATTTTGGTTCTTTAGTCTGTTGATGTACTAGAATATGTTAATTGATTTTCTAAACAAGCCTTGCATAGCAAGCCTTGCATAACTAGTATAAATCCCACATGGTTTTAGTGAATAATTCTTTGCTGTAATGTGTAACTGGATATAATTTGTCAAGGAATTTTGCATCTATGTTAATGAGAGATATTGGTCTGTAGGTTTTTCCTTTCAATACAATGTCTTTGTCTGGCTTTGGTATTAGAGTGAAGCTGGACTCACAGAATGAATTAGGAAGTCTTCCCTCTGCTTCGATCTTCTGAAAGGGGTTGTAAAGAACTGGTATAATTTCTTGCTGAAATGTTTAGTAGAATTCCCCAGTGAATCCATCTGGACCTGATGCTTTCTGTTTTGGAAGCGTGTTAGTCTGTTTTGCATAAAGGAATACTTGAGGCTGGGTAATTTATAAAGAAAATAATTTTATTTGGTTCATGGTTCTGTAGGTTGTGCAAGAAGCATAGCACCAGCATTTGCTGCTGGTGGGGCTTCAGGGAGCTTCCACTCATGGTGGAAGGCACAGAGGAAGCACACATGTCACACTGCATGAGAGGGAGCAAGAGAGATGGCGTGCTATACTATAGTGAATATGTATAGTAAATATGTATATTTACTAAATATATGTTTAGTTCTATATATTTATACATATATTTATAAACATTATGTGGCATACCTTAAGTATACACAATAAAATTTATTTTTTAAAAAGATTATGTCTTTGCAGGAATTGGTCCATTTCATCTAGGTTATCAAATATGTATGGGCATAGAATTATTGCTGGTATTCTGTTTTCTTTTTTATATCCATGGGATCTGTAATAATAATCCCTCTTTTCTAATATTAGTAATTTATGTTTTCTCTTATTTTTTTCTTAGCCTTGCTAGACATTCCTCAATTTTATTGATTCTTTTTCAAAGAACCAGCTTTTAGTTTTCTTGATTTTTATTCATTGATTACCTGTTTTCAATTTTATTGATTTCTGCTCTAATTTTTATTATTTTTGTATTTATTTTCTTCTGCTTACTTTGAATTTAATTTGCTCTTCTTTTTCTGTTCTGAAAGTGGAAGCTTAGATTATTGATCTTTGATCTTTCTTCTTTTCTAAAATATGTGTGCAATGCTATAAACTTCCCCATAATCACTGCTTTCACTGCATCTCACAAATTTTGATAAGCTGCATCTTCATTTTCATTTAGTTCAAGATATTTTAAAATTTCTCCTGAGACTTATTCTTTGATCCATGCATTATTTAGAAGTGTGTCGTTTAATTTCCAAGTATTTTGAGATTTTCCATATATCTTTCTGTTATTAATTTCTAGATTAATTCCATTGTGTTCTGAAAGCATACATTGTATAATTTCTATTCCTTTAAATTTGTTGAAGTGTGGTTTATGGCTCAAACTGTGTTATATCTTTTGAATGTTCCATGTGAGCTTCAGAATAATGTGTATTCTGCAGTTGTTAGATAAAGTATTCTATAGATGTCATTTATAACATATCCAGTTGACTAGTGGTGGTGTTGAGTGCAAGTATGTCCTGATTATCTGTCACTGAGTCTGTTCATTTATGATAGAGGAGTATTGAAGTCTCCAACTATATAGTGGATCCATCTATTTCTCATTTCAGTTCCATGTTTTTGTCTCAGATATTTTGACACTCTATTTTTAGGCATGTAAACATAAATAATTATTATGTCTTCTTGAAGAATTGACCCTCTTTATCCCTAATAAGTTTCCTTGCTTTGAAGTCAGCTCTGTCTTAGATTAACATAACTACTTTCTTTATTTTGACTAGGGGTATCTTTCCCCATCCCTTTACTTTTAGTCTGTATATTAAAGTCTGTAAGTCTGCTCAGCCTGCCATAACAAAATACCACAGGCTGGAGTTAGGCATTCTGCTTTCCCCAGGTCAATTAGGTGCTGATAAAACACCAATGTGTTGGGCCCTGGAAAATAATTTCTCTTGAGGGCAGGTAGGTCTTGCAAGAACAGAATCGTTGACATAAGCAAGTTTAACTATGACTTGATTTTATTTGCATTATTAATTAATTTGTCTGTTAGGCTGAATTTCCAAAGAACATTTTTTCAAGTTCACTATCTTTACTAGGCTTTATCATGATGTTGGTATACCTGGGTTGTTTGGTTTCTTCATCAATTTCCCATTGTTATATAACAAGTTGCCGCAAACTTAGCAACTCGAAACAAGACAAATTTATTATCTTATGTCAATGAAGAGTCAAACTCTGTAAAATATTTGAATAGATTTATTCTTAGCCAAATATGAGTGTCCATGGCCCATGACACAGCCCTGAGGAGGTCCTGAGAACATGTGCCCAGGGTGGTCGGGGTGCAGCTTGGTTTTGCATATTTTAGGGAGGCATGAGACAAAATTGAACAAATACATTGGTTTGGTTCACAAAGTCAGGACAACTCAAAGCAGGGGTTTCCAGGCTATAGGTAAATTTAAACATTTTCTGGTTGACAAGTGGTTGAGTTTGTCTCAAGACCTGGGATCAATGGAAAGGAACGTCCAGGTTAAGATAAAGGATTGTGGAGACCAAGTTTTATTGTGCAGAGGAAGCTCTCAGCAGACTTCAGAGAGAGAACAGGTTGTAAATGTTTCTTATCAGACCTAAAGGGGTGCCTGGCTCTTAGCTGATTATCTCCTGGATCTGCAAAGAATGGAAGGAAACAAAAGGGGGAGGGGATTCTTTATAGAATGTGGATTTTTCCCACAAGAGACTTCTCAGGGCAATTTCAAGGTATGGCAAGGAAATATATTTTGGGGTTAAATACTTTTTCCTTGTTTCATAATGTTATGCCAGAGTCAGATTGAAAAGTAAGTCATGATATATAGGGTCAAATAAAACCCATCTAATGAGAACTGATGGTTTGTAGGGCATGAACTCCCTAGACCTCTTGGGTAAGAATTTGGCCAAGATAAAAAGTCAGAGCTTAATCCTCACTACAATATCTACGGGTCAGAAGTCTTGGCAGAAGTTAGCTGGATCCTGTGCTGATTAGGGTCTCACTAGGTTGAAATCAAGGAGTCAGAGGGGGCTACCATCTTTTCTGAGACTACTGGTCATCTTCCACATTCACGGGTTGTTGGCAGAATTCGATTGCTTACCTCTGTAGGACTAACACCTAGCTTTCTTGCTGGCTGTCTGCTGGAGGCCACTCTCAGCTCAGTTTTGAGAGACCACTAAGCCATTTCAGGCCAACAGAATAGGCTTGTTTTAAAAGACATTATAACTATGTGTCTTTCCTGAAAATATTGGTAGAGGTCATTCTTTCCATGCATTACTTGTTGAGTTATAAATTTAGTCTCTGCTTAATTTTTATAAAGGATTTTTAACAGCATTTTAAGAAAATATAGTATAAAAATAGGATCAGAAAATTGAGGCAAGGAGAAAATAAGTACAGGTGAAATAATGCCCAAGGTGAACGTTATATCCCAAACTGCATAATATAAAATTCTACTATATAGCTGTCCTACATTTACAATCTAAGCATGCTATTAATAGTTAACAAAGCAGAGAAGGAAACTGACATTCCTTCAGAAAAGCTTTCTTCAAGCACAGAAACCTAATCGAAATTTCTTCCATGAATCCTCATGAAAAGGGCACCAAGTGGTAGAGTGAGCAACATTGCAACTGACCTCCCTAAATAAATCCAAAGGCATAGTTCCAACACATAAACTCTATAAAAATATTTAATAATTGTATAAGAAAACAAAAATGTGGTTTAATTTGGCATGATCTAGGCATGGAATTTAAATACATTCAAAAACACGTAGACTACAAATTCTTTAGTAAGTTATCCATGAATAACATTACTCAAACTGAGTTTTTGATAAAAATTACATGGCAAAGCATTTTAAGTTACATTCTCTGGCTAAAACCTGAAGGTTATACATGGCATGTAGGGAATAGCTAGAGGATTATCATGCTTTGACAATCAAATAGGCCTGCAGGGATACTGACATCCCCTTATTAAAATGAGGAGCCTAACTAAGACTTGGGCTTGGATAGACTTTCATCCAATGACTGCATGGAGTTGATTCAAGGTAGTGACTTTGGGCAGAGCCAACATTTTACTCACTCCTGGGGCTGATGCAAATATGGGCAAATGAGTAAATGAAGGTCTAAATTCTCCATGAAAGACTATGGCTGCAAGAATTTTCATATAGAAAATGTTATGAACAGGTGTTACAAATAACCAGAGCACCCATTTATAATGTTGGTGAAGTATCCATAGAACAGTGACTATAAAATCCTGAAATTAAACTATGTTTGTCTTCTGATGATTCTTTACAGTAAATCAGAATTGGTATAGATTTTTCTCCAGCCTATTTAGAAGCCAAGGAATAGAAAAATTTGTTTAGTTACATTGGTCCAGAGTTTGAGATTGTCAAGGTGTCATGACAAATCTACCATAAATTTCATAAAACCACCAAAAGATATTAGATCTGGAGAACACAGCAGAGTTAAGAACTTGACAATTATGGTGAGGGTTGAAGGACAGGCAAAAAGGGAGCAAGATAATTCGAGTGATAAAAATAAAGTGTCCTTTTGTTAAAGTAGGAAATTTCTGGCTTTCAGTTTCCTAAGAGAATCATATCCGGTGGTGAGAAATTTCAAGGTATAATCACACACATGAATGGCTAATGTGAAATTAAGGAAAGTTTATAGAGTAGAAAAGCTTAGGAATGGTGAGTCTAGAGTTGCTGAGGACTCAATGTCCAACAGCCAAAATATACTCACCTACTTCAAAAGAACTATACTCTGAGCTTCAATTATTTGCTAGTTGTTATTTCCTATTTACTTATGTAAGTTACTTAGTTAAACTGGTTTGAAAACAATAGCCAGCAAATAAAGTGCAAATTGTTTCATAACTAATACACTTTGTCAAGCTAATTGAACTCTACGTGCTAAGGACTTTGGCATCAACAATGATGACTAATAGCTGAAAAGGGAGATGAAGAAAAGTTAATGTGAGGGAAAATGAAAACTTGGATTTATAGTGTAGTCCAATTGACTAAAGTTTCAAAATAATATTGACATACTGACAGTAAATGGAAAAAACGAATGGTGGAGAAAGCAGTTACGATTTCACAGAAAACCACTTCCAATAGAAATACCATTTTAGATTGCTCATCTTCTAAATGAATGTTTAAAATGCAATTTTTAAGAGAAAGTTTTATTTCCATTGTGGTTACTAATGCATCTGAGTCACTTGTATATTCTTCTCCAGTGTGATGTAAAAAAGGCCAATGAAGAAGTAAATCACTTTGATAAATACCTATGTTTAACAGAAGATCTTAGGAAGGTCATCCTTAAAGACCACGTGTTAAGTTGGCTGAGTATCAATACAATGAGTATGCATTGATTCACAAGGAACTCATGTCCCTAGGGCTCCAGTTTCTAAGAGTGGTCCACAGTGGTAGCTTCAAGCTGAACTCTGAACGTGAAATGAAATCCTATGTCATTTGAACTTTTTCTTTTCTTTTCTTTTTTTGAGACCGAGTCTCGCTGTGTTACCCAGGCTGGAGTGCAGTGGCGCGATCTCAGCTCACTGCAAGCTCCACCTCCTGGGTTCACGCCATTCTCCTGCCTCAACCTCCCAAGTAGCTGGGACTACAGGCGCCCGCCACCAAGCCCGGCTAATTTTTTGTATTTTTAGTAGAGACAGGGTTTCACTGTGTTAGCCAAGATGGTCTCGATCTCCTGACCTCGTGATCCACCCACCTCGGCCTCCCAAAGTGCTGGGATTACAGGCGTGAGCCACCGTGCCCGGCCTGAACTCTTTTTCTATTCTCGAAATTGTGAGATCCTCTGACAAATTCTGCTAACAGTTCCAAGGTTTAAAACTGGGGAAGTTAGAGACATGTTATTATTATTTTTTTTAATTTCAACTTTTATTGTAGACACAGGGAGTACATGTGCAGGTTTGTTACATGGGTATATTGCACCCAGGTATTGAGCATAGTACTCAATGGGTAGTTTTTCAACCCACATCCCCCTTGCTCCCTCCCCTGTCTAGTGGTCCACAGTGCCTACTGTTCCCATGTGTATGTCCACGTATGCTCAATACCATAATCCTAAGTGAATTAATGCAGGAACAAAGACATGTTTTTGTTTTTGTTTGAATGCTACATCTGGGGCTGGCTAGGATTGAGAAGACACTATGTCTTGCTGATATGTCAGTCCCAACTTCAGCCTCTTTTGTGTGTGTGTGTGTGTAAAAAAGAAATCTTTTTTATTTATTTTCAAATTATAAATTCATAGGGTACATATGCAGGCTTGTTACATGGGTGTATTGCATAATGCTGGGATTTAGGCTTCTAGAGAACCCATCACCCAAATAGTGAACATAGTATCCAATAGGTAGTTTTTCAATTCTTGTCCCCCTTTCCACCCTCCCCACTTTTGGACTTCTCAGTATCTATTTTTTCCATCTTTATAGCCACCAACATGAGTCTTTTGATGAAATAATGCTTGGCTGAGGTCCACAACTTAAAACAACATTCCAATATAGATTCTCATGATCCCTGAAGAAGTGTGTCTGATGTGGCTAAACATCATCAAATGAGTAAGTCAACATAGTAAAAGAAAAGAACAGTTCTTTATCAGATTAAATGAGCGAAACAGCTAAATGTCAAGTGACAAAACATTGGGACTGACTGTATAAAATGCTAATAACATCTACCAAACAGTTTACATTGTGCTAAACAACTTATGCACATTATTTCTTTGATTCTTTTTAACACACTGTTGTGGGCTGAATGGTGTCTCCCAAGAAGTCATATGCCGGGATCCTGTCCCATAGTGCCTCACAACGTGACATTGTTTGGAGTTAGGGTTGTTGAAGATGTCATTAGTCAAGATGAGGTCATACTTGAGTGAGGTGGGTTCCTAATCCAATGTGACTGGTGTCTGTGAAAAGGGGAAATGTGGACACAGGTCCACATATAACGAGAACCCCATGTGAAGATGAAGGTAGAAATTACAGTGATGTGTCTACAAGCCAAGGAACACCAAAGATTGACAGAAAATCACCAGAAGCCTAGAGAGGCATGAAACATTCTCCCTCAGAGCCTTCAGAAGAAAGCAATCCTGCTGGCACCTTCATCTTGGACTTTGAGCCTCCAGAACTGTGAGGCAATACATTTCTGTTGTTTAAGCCACCCAGTTTGTGGCATTTTGTTACAGCAGCACTGGAATCCTAATGTATGCTGTATTAGATAAATATTTTAGGCTTAGGTAGGTATTTTTTATCACTTCTATGCAATGGCTTGACTATTGTTCTATTTGTCCCTAAATCTGGTTCTTCAGCCTCCCTAATGATTCTGTGAGCTAGTGATCATCCTTTAACAGCTTTTTTATGATTAAGTCACCCAGGATAGTCTCTGCTGCTTACATCTTCACAGGAAGAAGAGAACTCTAGACATGCAGCAGCCATCTTGTGGATATGAGGGAAGAGCCAAATAGACTACAAATCGGTTAACACAGAGAACTAAACCTGTGGAGCTACTGAATGAACCAGCTATGGAATTGCCTGTGTGTGGGCATTCAGATGGACATACCGGATAAAATTCTGGACTGGTAAGAGTGTGGGGAAATTGCCAGTCTTAAGCAGTGCTGATGGAGGTGTGAATTGGTAAAACAATTTGAAAAGTAAGTTGCTAGTTTTTATAAAATTTTTAAAAATAAATGTATTCTCTGACCCAGTATTATCTTTTCTGGGAATCTATTTTACACATTAAAAAAGCACTAGATTGTCATATACTATATATATATATATGTCATATATAGTTATACATATAAGCCATATATATTTACACATATAATTATATATCTATTAAAATACCTGAAGGAATGGTCAATACAAAGAGTATCATCCAATTTTTAAAGAAGACAGGAATAAAAACCCCTCTGTGCTTTTTGGGGGGATCTATTTATATGGAGCAGATAAACACATGGAAAGATAAGTATCAAACTGTTGCCATTGGTTACTTCAAGGGAGTGAGTTTATAACAAGAAAGTGGAAGCAGATAACATTAAAGTTTTCCTTATATGACTCAGTATTATTTGACTCATTTCAATAAGCATGCATTATTTTTTACATAAAACACATCCGGAGTGGAAAAGCTTTTTCCAAACACTGTCATTATGTCATGCTAATAAGTGAGTTTTGGGAAGCAGCATAGTCCAGTGGTTGTGGACACAAGATTGGAGTAACTTCTGGATTTAAATACTGGCCTTTTACTAACTGTAGAGTTTGAGCAGGATACTTTCTCTTTAAGTATAGCTGTCCTCATTTACAAATGGAGATGGTGATATCTGTTAGTCCCCTGCCTTCTACTGCCTGCTGTAGGACAATTTCCCATTCCTTTCAGCAACCCTTCAGTGAAGAGAGGGGCCATAAAGGCAAAGGAATCTTAGCTAATAGGCACTATAGCAATTTTCTAAATACTTTATTTTTTAGAGCAATTTTAGGTTCACAGAAAAACTAAGAGTCAGGTGCAGAGATTTCCCATATGCTTCCTGCCCCACATGCATAGTCTCCTGCATTATCAACATCTCCCACCAGAGTGGTACCTTTGCTACAACTGATAAACCTATATCAACACATCACAATCATCCAAAGTCCATAGTTAATATTAGGGTTTACTATTGGTGTTGTGCACTCTATGAATCTGGGCAAATGTATAGAGACATGTATCTATTACCATAGTACCACACAAAAGCATTTCCACTGCTTTAAAAACTCTGTGTCTGCCTATTAACCCTCCCAAACCATCATAGTAACCTATTTCATGAGAGGCCTACAGCTTATTACCTTGCTGTGTGGAATGAAAACTCTGACAAAGAATAGGAATTCTCTTCCCTTAGTTGGCCTTGGAATAAGTACAGAGAAGTTAGCAAATGTAGATGCTTGAAATCTGAGCTTGCTGTTACCCTGAAAACAAAGCACACAAGACTGCCATTCCTTGTGATAGCAATTTTCTTCACTTGCTGCATATCCACGAGGAAGGGAGAAGTGTCTTTCTTTTTGCCTCTGTCTGAAGAAATATACACCATACCTTATTTATTCAAGTATTTGATTTAATTCATAGGTATAACCTCATAAAGAAAGTTTTTAATCCACCCTACCTAAGCCTAAAATATTTATCCAATACAGCGTCCACTAGGATTCTAGTGCATAGGATTGCATAGAAGTGAGCAAAAAATACATGTTTGAGATGATGCATATGTTAATTACCCTGATCTGATCACTCATTCTGTCGCCAGGCTGGAATGCAGTGGCACAATCTCGGTTCACTGCAACCTCTGCTTCCCCGGTTCAAGCGATTCTCCTGCCTCAGGCTCCTGAGTAGCTGGGACTACAGGCGCACGCCACCACACCCAGCTAATTTTTGAATTTTTAGTAGACACAGGTTTCACCATGTTGGCCAGGATGGTCTTGATCTCTTGACCTCGTGATCCACCCACCTCAGCCTCCCAAAGTGCTGGGATTAGAAGTGTGAGCCTCCGGGCCCGGTGTTTATTTTTTCAATTTTTAATAAATTAATTTAATGAAAAAATAAACTTGAGACCATTCCAAAATCATGGAAAATAAAAATGCACACTACTACCAATTCTGCACCAAAAAAATTAAACTTGCAGTAACTGCCAACTGCCTCTAGATAATTTTTTTTTCTTTTTTCTTTTTTCTTTTTTTTTTTGAGACAGAGTCTTGTTCTGTTGCCCAGGCTGGAGTGCAATGGTGTGATCTTGGCTCACCACAACCTCTGCCTCCTGGGTTCAAGCTATTCTCCTGCCTCAGCATCCTGAGTAGCTGGGATTACAGGCATGTGCCACCATGCCTGGCTAATTTTTGTATTTTTAGTAGAGACAGGGTTTCGCCATGTTGGGCAGGCTGGTCTCAAACTCCTGACCTCAGGTGGTCCACCCACCTTGGCCTCCCAAAGTGCTGGGATTACAGGCATGAGCCACCACGCCCGGCCGAGAATTTCTTACTGTGATATTGTGAAATATATATTTGGTATCTGCACCTGGTTCCTGAGACAGAGCTCCTAACAACCTCATAGATAGGGGTGCTAAGAGAATCTTTTGTTCTAATATTTGGTCTCTGAGCCCAGTTTTGGCACAGAGCTTCTAAGAACTTTATAATTTCCTGAGTGCTAAGAGTGTCTGACAAAGAACTTCTAAATCCCTTGGAATTTCCTGGGCGACAGAAGCATCTTCTGTTCTAATGAAGTGACTCTTGGTGTGTACCCGGATAGCCTCATGACTGGAGTTGGTTGGCTGCTAGAAGAACAAATCATGTGATTAGAGTGTTGGAACTTTCAACCTCAGCCCTCAACTTCCGGGGAGGGGAGAAGCGCAAAAGGTAGAGTTGACCACCAATGGCCAGTGATTTAACTAATCATGCCTATGTAATGAAGCATCCATAAAAAACTAAAGATCACGGTGCAGAGAGCTTCTAGATTGCTGAACAAGTGGTAGTTCCTGGAGGATGATGCACCCAGAGAGGCATGGAAGCTCTGTACCTCTTTCCAATTGTCTTTGCCTATGCATTTCTTCCATCTGGCAGATCATCTGTTTGCTTTGTAGTATTTTGTATTTAAAAAATGGATAAATGTAAATAAAATGTTTCCCTGAGTTATGTGAGCCACTATAGCAAATTAATTGAACCAAGGATATCATGGAAACCCCAATTTATAGCTGGTTGTTCAGAAGCACAGGCCAAAGCCTGGAGCATGTGATTGGCATCTGAAGTTGGGGGGAGTCTTGAGGAATGGAGCCCTCGACCTATGAAATCGGACACTAACTCCAAGTAGATAGTTGGGTGAATTAGAAGACACCCAGCTGGTGTCCACTAGAGAATTGTCTGGTGTTTGGGAAAAACTCACACCCAGTTTGGTGACCAGAGTTGAAGTGTAGTGTTGAGAATAGAGAGTAAGAAAAAAGTCTGCTTTTCCATCAAAGGTACCACGTCTGTTTCTCATACTACTTGAAGGAGTCTAAATCATACTATATGGGAAACCGTAAAATGTAGCATCTAAAAGTTTACAACTTTTGGTAGGAGGCAGTCTGTGCCTCCCACCAAAACTCATAAGGTATGAATTCATCAAACTATACAGAGAGTTTTGGTGCTAGGTGGCAGAAAAGAATAATCGATGTGTGCAGCGTATCTTCTTTTTGAGTTTAGCCATTCTACTGGATGAAAACTGATTTCCCATTCTTTCTCTTATAACATTTTCCTAATACTATGTTTAAGATATGTTTTATTTCATTTTCCTAATTTGTACTTTTATCTTTTTCAATTATTAATATAGTTTTGTGCTCTTAAATTTTTAATGCAATTTATATTTTGGTAGTATCTAAAGTATCAATCATTTTATTATTCATTCACCTTAAAATGTGGCTATGGTTTGGACATTTGGATTAAGTGATGACATTGTAATTCAGCCAGAACTGGCAGTAATCATCAGTGTTTGGCATGTTTTGAGAACAAAAGTCCCAGTTCCTGGAAGGGTGGCCCTTCATGTGAACACAGAGTGCACACTCTGTATGGTGTAATCCAAGACAGTTGAACGGTCTGCCTGCCAAAAATGTGCCTTCCACCAGGTTTTTATAAAGACTAGTATTACCAGCTTGAAGGCCATTTTCTGATTTAGGGCATTAAAACCTAAGGACCATGTTAAAAGACTGAAATTAACATTCACTGACTTGTTCATTCATTAAACTTTTTTAAGTTTTTTAATTGACAAATAATTATATATATCTATAGGGTACAATGTGATGTTTTGATGTATGTGTGTGTATGTATACATATACATATATATATATATTTTTTTTTGTTTTGTTTTGTTTCTTTTTTTAGACGGAGACTTCTCCGTCGCCCATGCTGGAGTGCAGTGGCACTATCTCAGCTCACTGCAAGCTCCGCCTCCCAGGTTCACACCATTCTCCTGCCTCAGCCTCCCGAGTAGCTGGGACTAAAGGCACCCGCCACCATGCCCAGCTAAATTTTTGTATTTTTAGTAGAGACAGGGTTTCACCGTGTTAGCCAGGATGGTCTTGATCTCTTGATCTCGTGATCCACCTGCCTCAGCCTCCCAAAGTGCTGGGATTACAGGCATGAGCCACTGCACCCAGGTGATGTATGTGTGTATCATAGAATGATTAAATCAAGCTACTTAACATATCCATAACCTCACATACTTATGTTGTTTACATGTGCTATGAACATTTAAAATCCACTCTCATAGCAATTTTGAAATATACATTATTATTAACTATTGTCACCATGCTGTGCAATCGATTTTAAAAACTTATTCCTCCTATTTAACCAAAACTTTGTAAATATTTAATGAGTGCCTCCTATTAGCCAGACCCTGTTTGAGGCACTAATGACACAGAGTTGAAAGTCAAGTTTGAACCTCTCTTCTTAGGCATATAACTGTAGGCAAATTATGTCAACTTTGGCCAGTTTTCACATTTAAAATAGAGATGATAATGCTGCCCACTTAATGGGTTTGCTCTAAGAATTAAATGATATTGTTTACGGTGCCCAGAAGGAAGGTAGGCCCACTGGCAGTCAGCGCACGTAATGGACCAAGGGGTCTTTGAAGAAAGAACATATCCAAGTACAGGCAATGAGCTTGTATTTGAGCACAATGGGGCAATGTTGAATGGCAGTATGGGAGGTGCTATCTGTGATCCTCCCACAGTCTGATGACAGGGCCAACACCAAAAGGTGTGATCTAATCAAGCACCAAGCACCCACGCAAGGGTGCTGTCCAAACCAGAGACAGCCTATGGGGACTGCCAGTTAGCTCTGCCAAAAAACATCCTTCCTGTCCAAGTCTCCCCCAAGTCTCTAATAAGAAGAGCCACCTTGAAGCTTTGGACTCCAAGCATGGCTTTCTGGTACAACTTTAACACAGAAGTTTATATTCAATTACCTACAGATACCAAAATTATCATTACTATCATTATTAATAAACATACAGTTAATTACAACAAGGTACGACAAATCTATAATAGACGTAGGCTAGGCTGCTATGGTTGATGAGAGTATAGAGGGAACGGCACTTCCCAAATTGGAGCAGAGGAAAGAAGGTTTATAGAAGGCACCCAGAGGAGAAAAAGCTTGAATCAAGTCTTCAAGAATGAATATGAGTTATTCTGGAGAAGAAAGTAAGTGTGTTTGGCAAGAAGTACAAATGCTTGGAGAAGACAGATTAAATAGCACATCCAAATTATGGGGATGTGAAAGAATGTGGAGTGTCGGTAGACTTATGAAAGGGTAGCGTGGGCCAGGACATAACCTAAATGTGGGAGAATGGAGAGAAAGGATGCTGTTCAAATTATGGATGGCTTTGTGTACGATGTTGAATTGAGACATTGTGTTCAATAATATAAGGAGACATAAAATGACTTTCAGGGTGGTGGATGGTGGGAGGTCATGATTATCTGTATTTTAGACTTTCTACTCAGAGAGTAGTGGGGAAGTTGACTGAAGGAGTTTAAGATTAGTAACCAGGAGAGCCCCATCATATCAACGCAGTAATCTCATGGGGAGTGGCAATGGCTAAAGTAGTAGCAGTAGCAAGGAAGGAAACAATTAGATACACACTTGAGAGGTAGAATTGGCACTTGAGACAATTGGCTGAAGAACAAGGAGAACTCTTCAAATATTACCAGGTCCCTGGCCTGGACAACTGAGTTGATGTGGCATTATCAAGCATGGGATGTAGAAGACCAGGGTCAGTTTATTGATTATGTGTAGACTCTGAGATGTCTGTGGAACACTATTCCAATGAGACCTGGAGCTCCCTGTATATAGTGATATTTTCAAGTTGTGACAGATGTGTATTTTACCAACTGGATGATCTCCATTTCTCATATTATCTTCCCCACATGATTCTTGTGAGTATGGGCCTCAGGAGGCACCTGGTGTGAGATTTAGAAGACAGAAGTGAAGTCGCATTGGATTATTTTTATGCTCCAGAGGTTGGAGCTGGGTATGAGATACAGTAACTACACAGTCAAGTTCTACCTGCCAACTCACCTTGGTGGCAACATTCAGCCTCATTCCTGTATAATCCTCTGTTCCTGCTGTAGCTCCTTCTTCAGCATCTCTTGGGCTGGGTGAATAAAAAAGGGGACTGGCTTCTACAGGACACCCATGTTATCAAGGGTTACTTCTTAGTAAGAGACTGACGTGGGTTCCAGTTCATCTTCATAAGCCAACTCATCCAGAAGGTCCCAGTTTTTCCTCCTGGGTTCTAGCTCAGACTGTCAGGTTCCACTTTGTCCATGGTTTCTTTCTTAAATGCCTGCTGTGATGACTTCAGGCTGATACAGAAGAAAAGAGCCTCCCATATTACTACTGAATTGCCTCCCAAAATTGCAAAAGGTCAAGTCTCTATGGATAATCCTTTCTGTTTCTTCTACTCTGACTGAAGCCTGACTGACACAACAAATGTGATTCTTATAAACCTCTTTTTCACTGTATACAGCTTGGTATACATAGTCCAACTATCCAGACACTTTGGTCCCTGGGACCAAAGGTTAGCAGTTTTAGAATTCCATCAGTCTAGCACCCTGCTGTTCAGTTAGCATTAAGCCAGTGGCCCATCTCCTCAAGCTCAGAAATCATGTGTACAATAGATTGAAAATCTAAAGCAGGGGTTGGCCTGCATTTTCTGTAAAGTGCCTAATAGTAAATATTTTATGATTTGTAGCCCATAAAGTCTTTATTGCAGCTATTCTGCTTGCAATATTGAATAACAAGCAGCCATAGAAAATATAGAAATTTTAAAATATGGCTGTGTCACAATAAAACTTTACTTACAAAAACAAACAGTACAGATTTGGCCTATAGACCATGATTTGACAATGCCTAATTTAGATAAAATAGTATAAGTTCTTTATCATAAAAGTACATTTAAAATGTTCACAAATACATTTAACATTGAGAAAAAAAATCAATTCAAGGTCAGACAGCCTGAGATCTAATCACAGCTCTGCCACTCTCTGATGCTCCATTTTCTCATTTTAAATAGAGGCAAGAAAGTAAGTGCAGTGTTTCAAAATATATCCACAAGTTTATTGACATGATGTCTTTCGAAAGGTAACATATAATTCCCTTTCCCCTGAATATGGACAGGACATAATGACTCTAAATGAATAGAAAGTTGCAGAAGTTGTATTTGCATAATTCCGAAGGCTAAGTTAGAAAAAAAGATGATTCAGCTTCAACTTGACTCCCTCTCAGGATAATCACACATAAAACACAACAGCCAAGCTGTGAGAAACCCAAGTGGCCAAACAGAAAGGCATGTCGAGATGTTTTGACCAAAGGCCCCACCAGAGGTCCCAGCCAACAGCTAGCATCATCTGCCAGACATGCAAGTGATTGGGCCACAGATGATTCCAGTCCCCAACTTTTGGGATAATACAATTGATGCCAAATAGAGCAGAAATATTTGTCTACACAAACCTCACATAGATTGCAGAAACTTAAGTAAAATAAATTTTGTCATTATCTGAAACCACTAAGTTTTGGGGTCATTTGTTACATAGCAATAGATTGCCAGAACAAAAGGATTCCCAGAGACTCCTCACTTATTACAATAAGAGAATTTTGTGGGAATCTCCCTAATCTATTGACCTGCTCACTTGGATCTTCGTACCAAAGACAAGTATATGTGTGCACTTGACTATTGAAGAAAGCTTCTCAACCATCAAGGAGAAGTCTGAGAAAACAAGCCAGAATACCATCAAAAGCCACAGAGAGAATTTAAGAGGCTGAACCTAATGATCCAACCTGGAATTTGACCAAAACTCTAGGCTTGACACTTCTAGCTCTTTTTAAAACGATGTCATGGGACTTTCAATAACCAGCCTAGATCAGGACTACAGCTGGCCAAACCATCTTTATGTGAAATGGAACACCACTGCAGAAAAATAGGCCAGTGAATTTTGAACTAGAAAGTTTGGGCTTTAATTTATTTTGACCAGAATTCTTTTCAACAGAAATGTAAATCAAATTTTAAAAGTTGGCTTCTAAGAGACATGAATGGCTACAGGTCAGTTACAATTGGTTAATTTAAGGTTCATTCTTAAGTTCAACATTATAAGATGGAGTATAGGAAACAGAATGCCTACACTTTTTGATCTAAATATTGGGATAAAAACCTCTATGGCTAGAATAATTCTTTCATAAAGACAAAGATGATACTAAGAATAAAAGAGAAAAAAGAGAATAAACCTAGAAACACGGGATTGTAGCTTGATGATATGATGTGTGGATGGTGGGTATGAAAAGAGAAGGCCTCGGTTGTGTAAGTGAGTAGGTGTGAGTGAATATAAATATTGAAATTAAAGAACAGGCCTTACAGAGAATGGAATATGAGAAAATTGTTCAATTACATTTCTTTGCAGCACCTTCTTTCTTTCCCAAAACTATGTGCTTTAGTGACACTGACCTACTTACTCATTCTTCAGTTTGCCATTTTTTCCAAAATGATATAACTTTGCTACTCTAGGCTCTTTCATAGAATGTTCCCAGAGCAGTGCTTTGAAGTAGAGGAAACATGGAGTCATGCAACCATGGATTCAGAGGTCACATCTGCCTCTATCAAACTGTGTAAACTTGAGCCTTTGTTATTTACGAACATTAATTTCAAAACCTGTAAAATGGGGATAAGATATCCAGCCATATGGTGATCATAGGATTCAAGTAAGGCAATATTCATGAAACACTGACCACAATACCACAAGACAACATGTAGGACAAGTTTAGTAAAGATTAATCTTCCCAGAGCCCCCAATTTACTACTCCGTGACTTCTACTTAGGCTTCACAGTCTGATGCAGTGTCACCTCCTCCACGCAGTCCTTGCCAAAGCCCCCAAGCAAAATTTGGTATCTTTCTCCAAGCTGTCAAAGCATCTTAGTCATATTGTATGGTCTTAGTATGATTACATGTCTATCTACCCCATGTGGATTTGGACTTTATCAATTCCTTGTGTTTCGTACCTTCATCATGATAGTCTAGGGATTTCTGTTTTGTAACAAAGGCATTCATCAAGATGACATTTACAAAAATTAGTATGTACTATCTGAGAATGTTGAAACGTGGATTACTCAGTTCTTGGAAGTGTTTTAGCCTGCACTGCAGAGACCATCACTCTCTCTCTCCTCTGGTTCCCGTTTGCCCAGCTATCACCCTTAATTGATTTATGGGGGGCCCTGCTCTTCTTTATGACCTTGCCTCTCATGTTCTCTCAAGTTAGAGTTTCTTTTTGTAAAACTATACCTTTGCTAATGAAATACCACCAATGGACGCTATAAAGTACTCTTGAAACATGTAATACAACACATTATATACTGCCCAAAGGGGTAGTACTAACTACAAAGGATGAAAAAACTACTACTACTATAAAAGTTTACTTTTAGGAACGTGTTTTTTCTCCTTATGTTTTAATCTCAAAAAAGGTTTACACTCTGATCCCTTTATTTCAATCTACATATTCTTAAACTGCTAAATGTCTAGAAATAATTATAATACAACTAATGTTTACACAGTATTTACCATGGCACAACACCAGAAAAGCTTTTTATGTGTCATCTCATTTTATTGCTATGGCAAACTTACAGGAGAGATATTATCATTATGCCAATTTCACAGATGAGGAAGTTAAACCATCATTAGACTAATTCTAATTTTAAAAGCCTAGTTTGCACATTATGCACTATTTATACATGGACTTATATATTGACAGAATTAGCTACCTCCTAGGGTTTATGATATTTTCATTATTTTCTTTTCTAACATTTAGGTACATAAAGAGCCTATGTTAAGATTTTTCTAGCTATAAATAAAGCAGCTTTGTTTATATGATTGCCTTCTGTCATTTGACAGGAATGCATATAAATAGGAAACCAAGTAAATACATTTTATTAAAAATAGGAAGCAGACAAAGAAAAAGTCAAAAAGTTCAGGATGGATGCTTCTTACTGCAGGCACTGAAGGGGAGGAACTGTGGCAGTCAAAGGGTTACACAAGAACTTACAACTTTCTGAGCAGTTGAAATAATCAAAAAGAAACAGAAGCTATCCTAATAGTAACATTTATTTACTTTTACCAAAGTAGTAGGTGTCTAAGATCTACAGTAAGCTACTGATTTTTGCATTTACTCTACTGATTTCCTTGTAATAAACAGAAAACTGATCAAAGGTAGCCTTCTCAAATTACTTATATTTATTACAAGATTATTCTACCATAACAAACAAATCTCCAAAATAGAAAAATTTGATTTTTGTGGACCAAATGTTGTTATTTATACACATTCATTCTCCTCGACAGGCATATTCCTTTAGGGTAGAGGTAAAAGCCCTTAGGTGAGTGCCTATCATGGTCCATTAATGTCTTAGGCCATTTGGGCTGCTATAACAAAGTACCATAAACTAAGTGGCTTATAAACAACATAAATTTATTTCTCAAAGTTCTGGAGGCTATGAAACATAAAGCCTTCTGTTGCCAGCAGATTCAGTGTTTGATGAAGGCTGAATTTCTGGCTCATACACAGTAATATGGTTTGGTTCTCTGTCCCCCCAAAATCTCATCTCAAATTGTAATCCTATGTCAAGGAAGGGACCTGGTGGGAGGTGATTGGATCATAGGGGCAGTTTCCCCACGCTGTTCTCATGATTGTGAGTTCTCACAAGATCTGATTGTTTAAAAGTATTTAGCAGCTCCTCTATCACCACTCTCTCTCCTGCTGCCTTGTGAAGAAGGTGCCTGCTTCCCCTTCACCTTCTGCCATGATTTTAAGTTTCCTGAGGCTTCCCCAGCCATGCGGAAATGTGAGTCAAACCTCTTTTGTTTATAAATTACCCAGTCTCAGGTAGTTCTTTATAGCAATGTGAAAATAGACTAACACACACAGCATCTTCTTACTGTGTCTTCACCTGGTTAAAAGGGTGAGGGGTCTCTCTCAGACCTCTTTTATAAGGGCATTGATCCCATTCATAAAAGCTATGTACCCATGACCTAATCACGTCCCAAGTGCCCGCCTCCTCCCAATCCTAATATCATCACCTTGGGGATTAGGAGTTCAACATATAAATTTGGGGGAACAAACATTGAGACCACAGCAGATAGCAGTGTCTTGGGGGGATAATGACTTGGGGCCCTTTTTACCACATATCAAATGCATGCTTTCTCCCTGGTAGCTTCCTAGGCCATTGCTCTAGATTGAATCCAATAAGAAATCTCTCATGAGAGCAAATTCCAAAAACTAGACCTTCCAGAAGGAGGACAGAAGAGAGAGAGTATACCTGTGCATGTTTCAGTGGGAGCAATTGCCATGGAGTGTAAGATAAAAGAGATCTTATACTCCTGTATTCTGATTAGTTCCTCCAGGAATTTTTCTGTTCACACCCTTGATAAAATGGCTTGCACACAAATTATAAAACAACAATATATTGTTTGTAGATATGATTAGTGCCTATGTTGGTTCTATTATCCTACCAAAACTAGCCTTTATAGTCATGCAAATAAGGTATCCCTAATATACTGATGTTAATAAATTTAGTGGTGTTGATTAGTGGTATGGCCAGAAGTGGACTTAGAATCATAATTCATGCATTCAAACACTCGGCAATTTTGCAGTGAAACACTATGTTGCAGTAAAAGGCATCATTTTTGAGATCAGAGAGTCCTAGACTTAAATACAGCCTTTGATATTTATAAGATACATCAAAATAATTAACCTCTTTGCATCTTATTTTCCATCCATTTAAACCAATAATAGTAATATTTTCCCTGAAATATTATTTTGAGAATTAGAGAAAAGTGCTACAAAATTCATGATGCTCACATTTGGAACATAATAAAAAATTATTAAAATTATTGTAAAAGAAAAAATACAACAGAGAAAACAAATGGATTTAAATGATTAACAAAAACTGATAAATGACTAAAAAGATTCTTTTAAAAAGGAAGGACACATTAATAACCAATTACCAGTATCAGAAATAAATGTGACAATATCACTATATATCTTACATACATCCAAAGGCTAATAAGAAAATATTTTCAGCAAATTTATACCAATAAATTTGATAATTGAAACAAAAATTTTCTTGAAATAACACAATTCCCCAAAAGTGACACAAAAAGAGACAGTGTGAATAGCATTAAATAAATTGAGGTCATAATCTAAAACTTTTCCACAATGGCACAAGAAAGCTTCAAATCAAGATGGCTTCACTGATGGATTCTATCAAACATTTACAATCAGTTTTATATAAACTCAGAATATAGGAAATAAGGGACTACTTCCCAAATGATGTTATGAGATCAGCAGGACTCTGATGCCAAAATATAATTAGGGCATTATAAGAAAAGAAATTACAGATGAATATCTCTCATGAAAATAAATGTAAATATTCTTATCAAGTATTTAAGTCAGATCAGCAATATATAAGAAGCTAATACCTTATGATCAAGTATTCAATATTTTACATTTGTAAATCAGTCAACATAACTGATTAACAGTATAAAAGAGAAAAATCTTATGAACATTTCAGTGTATGCAGAAAACATTTTTGACAAAATTTAACATTAATTCAGGATTTTAAAAAATTTCTTAGCAAACTATAACTACAGAGTAACTAAATCAATCTTACAACAGGCATCTGCAAAGAAACCTACAGCTAATATATTTCTTAATGGTGAAATAGTGAACACTTTCCCAGATCAAAGATGTCTACTTTCACCACTTCTATTTAATATCATATGTAGGTCCTGCTGAAGAAATAAGGTTGTTAAAAAGAAGCAAAGTAATAAAGGTTGAAAAGAAGGAAACACAAATGTATTATGAGACTATATGATTATATACATAGAAAATCCTAATGAATAGTATTGATATTCAGAATATCCCTAATGTCAAATTAATTATGTGCCTAGAAGCAAGAATAATATCCGTTCATTTCCAATGCATTTTACCAATTACCATATTCATCAATAAATTACACATTATATTTGACCATTATGTGTACCTATGAATAGAAGAAGAATATTAATTCAGGAATAAAACATATGTTGAGTATTATGTTCCATACCTACCATCACAATTAGTCCCTGCCCTCAAAGAGTTTATAGTCTTGTGAAATCCAAGACTTAATATGGGACTTAGATAACATTTACATTTTACAGTTAAATTCACAATTAATATGCATGATGGTTCTATTTTCCATGAGTCACAACTTACCGGTCAGCCTCTGCTGTTATTGTCACAGGTAAGTCAATTGTCCCCATGGCCATTTACTAGTCAGATGGGATAATAAAAACTAAATCTGAGATGTGACAAGTCTTGGGTAGAGTACAATGTATGGTCCTCTCTACTTCACGCTATAATCACACTATTGCACTACAGCCTGATACCTTGTCCCTATTTAAAAAATTAAGAAAGATAACTTAGAGGGTTCTACTTCTTAAACTCTACAGCTTGTTTGCAGGTTTCTAATAAGCTAAGCAAGTTTGAATAATGACATTTGAGCTCTCTGATTTTTCCTTGATGTAATTTTCCCATCAATTAAAAAATGATTATGAGAGTGGGCCATAATATGTAGCCAACAGGAGTTTCAGAAAACTTAGCATGTGTTAATGTTTGAGAATCTCATTTATTTTTTATTAACCCCTCAAGAACAGAGAAAATCTTATAAATCCTGCCAGAAAATATCAGAAGTTTGGACTATTTTAGATGGTGGTAACTGCCCTAGTGGCTTTTAATTAGCCATATTGTGCCTACCATTTAGAATGTTTATTTTTGCTCTTGGAAGATTTTCAGACACAATTAATAATTAATAAGAGCCAAACCATTTATAGATGCACATAACCAAACCAAAATCAGAGTATTCACAAACATGTTAACCCAAGTATGCAGATCAAACAAAACATTAAACTAGGCACACAGAACCAAAGTGCATAGATGGGGGGACCTCTCCCCAAGCCAAGGGAAGCAGTGAGGGACTGTGCTACCCACCAGGGGTACTACACTTTTTCCACAGATTTTTGCAATCCATGGATCAGGAGATTCCCTCATGAGCCTACACCACCAGGGCCCTGAGTCTCAAGCACAAAACCGGGCGGCTGCTCAGGCAGGCACTGAGCTGCAGGAGTTTTTACCTACTGCAGTGGCACCTGAAACTCCAGCAAGACAAGAGAACCATCTACTCCCATGGAAACGGGGCTGAAGCCAGGGAGCCAAGCAGTCTCGCTCAGTGGGTCCCACCCCCATGGAGTCCAGCAAGCTAAGAACTACTGGCTTGAAATTCTCACTGCCAGCACAGAAATCTGGAGTCTTCCTGGGATGTCCGAGTTCCCAGGGGGAGGGGTGACCACAATTACTGTGGCTCTAGTCAGTGGTTTTCCTCTGACAGTGCTAAGGAGACTGGGAGGTTTAGACTGGGTGGAATTCCCCACAGCACAGCAAAATGGCTGTGGCCAGACTGCTTCTCTAGACCCTTCATACCTGGAAGGAGGAAGTCCAGCAGCTCCAGGGGCTTACAGACAGAACTCTCATCTCCCTCGGACAGAGCGCCTGGGGGGAGGTGCTGCCGTGGCCTCAGGTTCAAAGGGCTTAATCTTTCCTGCCTGCCGGCTCTGAAGAGATCGGCTGATTCTGATTAGGTGGATTCGCCCAGCATAGCACACCAGCTCTGCAAAGGAAGAGACTGCCTCCTCAAGTGGGTCCCTGATCCCATGCCTCCTGACTGGGTGAGACCTCCCAACAGGGGTGGACAGACACCTCATACAGGAGAGCTCCAGCTGGCATCAGGTCTGTGCCCTTCTGGGACAAGCTTCTGCAGAAGAAGCAGGTGGCAATCTTTGCTATTCTGCAGCTTCCACTGGTGATACCCAGGTGAACAGGATCTGGAGTGAACCCCCAGCAAACCACAGCAGACTTGCAGAAGAGGGGCCTGTTAGAAGAAAAACAAACAGAAAGCAACAGCAACAACCACATCAACAAAAAAAGACCCCAAAAAAACCCCACTTTGGATTTCTGTGACCTCACAGAATTCCAAAGGTCAACAGCCAGCCTCAAAGATCAAAGGTAGATGAATCCACAAAGATAAGAAAAAAACAGCACAAAAATGCTGAAAATCCCAAAAGCCAGAATGCCTCTTTTCCTCCAAATCATCACAACACTTCTCCAGCAAGGGCACTAAATAGGGCTGAAGCTGAGATGGATGAACTGACAGAAGTGGCTTCAGAAAGTGGGTAATAATAAATTTCACTAAGCTAAAGTATTATGTTCTAACCCAATGTAAGGAAGCTAAGAACCATGATAAAAGATTACAGGAGCTGTTAACTAGAAAAACCAGTTTCAAGAGGAACATAAATGACTTAATGGAGCTGAAAAACACAGCAGGATAACTTCGTGATGCAAACACAACTATCAATAGCCAAATCAACCAAGTGGAAGAGAGAATATCAGAGCTTGAAGACAATCTTGCTGAAATAAGGCAGGCAGACAAGATTAGAGAAAAAAGAATGAAAAGTTATGAACAAAACCTCAAGAACTGTGGGGCCATGTTAAAAGACCAAACTTACGACTGATTGGAGTACCTGGAAGAGATGGGGAGAATGGAAAAAAGTTGGAAAACACATTTCAGGACATCATTCAGGAGAACTTCCCCAACCTAGCAGAACAGGTCAATATTCAAATTCAGGAAATCCAGAGAACCCCAATAAGATACTCCATAAAAAGGTCTACCACAGCAGACCTCTCAGTGGAAACCCCACAAGCCAGAAGAGATTGGGGGCCAATATTCAACATTCTTAAAAAAAAGAAGTTCCAACCTAGAATTTCATATCTGACTAAACTAAGTTTTATAAGCAAAAGAGAAATAAAATCTTTTTCAGACAAGCAAATGCTGAGGGATTTTGCCAGCACCAAGCCTGCCTTGCAAGAGCTCCTGAAGTAAACACTAAACATGGATAGAAAAAAACGTTACTAGCCACTGCAAAGCACACTGAAGTAAACAGAGCAATGACACTATGAAACAACTACATTAACAAGTCTGCAAAATTAACCAGCCAGCATCATGATGACAGGATCAAATTCACGCATAACAATATTAACCTTAAATGTAAATGGGCTAAATGCCCCAATTAAAAGAGACAGAATGGCAAGCTGAATACAAAGACAAGACCCATTGGTGTGCTGTATTCAAGAGACACATCTCATGTGCAAAGTTGCACATAGACTCAAAATAAAGGGATAAAAATAAAGGGATGGAGGAAAATTTACCAAGCAAATGGAAAGCAGAATAAAGCAAGGGTTGCAATGCTACCTTCTGGCAAAACAGACTTTAAACCAACAAAGGTCAAAAAAGACAAAGAAGAGCATTACAAAACGTTAAAGAGTTCAATTCAACAAGAAGAGCTAACTATCCTAAATATATATGCACCCAATACAGGAGCACCCAGATCCATAAAACAAGTTCTTAGAGACCTACAAAGAGACTTGGACCCCCACACAATAATAGTGGGAGAGTTTAACACCCCACTGTCAGTATCAGACAGATCACTGAGACAGAAAATTAACAAAGATATTTAAGACTCGAACTCAGCTCTGGACCAAGTGGACCTGATAGATATCTACAAAACTCTCCACCCCAAAACAACAGAATATACAATTTTTTTCAGTGCCACATGACACTTACTCTAAAATTGATCACATAATTGAAGTAAAACACTCCTTAGCAAATGCAAAAGAACTGAAATCATAACAAACAGTTTCTCAGATTTAGAAGCCCACTCAAAATCACACAACTACATGGAAATTGAACAACCTGCTCCTGAACGACTGCTGGGTAAATAACAAAATTAAGGCAGAAATAAAAAGGTTATTTGAAACCAACTTTGAGAACAAAGAGACAACATATCAGAATCTCTGGGATGTAAAGCAGTGTTAAGCAGGAAATTTATAGCACTAAATGCCCAATTCAAAAAGCCAGAAAGAGGCTGGGTGCGGTGGCTCACACCTGTAATCCCAGCACTTTGGTAGGCTGATGCGGGTGGATCACGAGGTCAGGAGATCAAGACCATCCTGGCTAACACGGTGAAACCCGTGTCTACTAAAAATACAAAAAATTAGCCGGGCATGGTGGTGGTGGGCGCCTGTAGTCCCAGCTACTCGGGAGGCTGAGGCAGGAGAATGGCATGAACCCAGGAGGCGGAGCTTGCAGTGAGCCGAGATGGTGCCACTGCACTCCAGCCTGGACGACACAGCAAGACTCTGTCTCAAAAAAAAAAAAACAAAAAAACTAGAATGATCGCAAATCAACACCCTAACATCACAACTAAAAGAACTAGAAAACCAAGAGAAAACGAACTCCAGAGTTAACAGAAGACCAGCAATAACCAAGACCAGAGTGGAACTGACAGAGATAGAGAAAAGAAAAACCCTTCAAAAAATCTATGAATCTAGGGGCTGGTTTTCTGAAAAAAAAAAAAAAAAATCAATAAAATAGACTGTTAGCAAAACTAATAAAGAAAAAAAGAGAGAAGATTCAAACAAACACAATCAGAAACAATAAGGGGGATATCACCACTGACCTCACAGAAATACAAATAACCATCAGAAGACACTATAAACACCTCTACGCAAATAAACTGGAAAATCTAGAAAAAATGGATAAATTCCTGGACACATACATCCTCCCAAGACTAGACCAGGAAGAAGCTGAATCCCTGAATAGACCAATAACAAGTTCTGAAATAGAAGCAGTAACAAATAGCCTACCAACTAAAAAATATCCCAGGTCCAGATGGATTTACAGCTGAATTCTACCAGAGGTACAAAGAGGAGCTGGTACCATTTATTCTGAAACTATTCCAAACAATTGAAAAGGAGGGACTCCTCCTTAACTCATTTTATGAGGCCAGCATCATCCTGATACAAAAACCTGGCAGAGATACAACAAAAATAGAAAACTTCAGGCCAATATGCCTGATGGACATTGATGCAAAAATCCTTAATAAAATACTGGCAAACCAAATCCAGCAGCACATCACAATGCTTATCAACCACCACCAAGTTGGCTTCATCCCTGGGATGCAAGGCTGGTTCAACATGCAAATCAATAAATGTAATTTATCACATAAACAGAACTGAAGACAAAAAACACATGATTATCTCAATAGACATAGAAAAGGCCTTTGATAAAATTCAACATCCCTTCATGTTAAAAACTCTCAACAAACTAGGTATTGAAGGAATATACCTCAAAATAATAACAGCCATTTATGACAAGCCCACAGCCAATATCATACTAAAGGGGCAAAAGCTGGAAGCATTCTCCTTGAAAACTGGCACAAGACAAGGATTTCCTCTCTCACCACTCTTATTCAACATAGTGTTGGAAGTTCTGGCCAGGGCAATCAGGCAAGAGAAAGAAATAAAGCGTATTCAAATAGGAAGAGAGGAAGTCAAATTGTCTTTGTTTGCAGATGACATAATTCTATCTCTAGAAACCCCATCATCTCAGCCCAAAAGCTTCTTAAGTTAATAAGCAACTTTAGCAAAGTCCCAGGATACTAAATCAATATGCAGAAATCATAAGCATTCGTATACACCAACAACAGACAAGCAGACACCCAAATCATGAATGAACTCCCATTCACAACTGCCACAAAGAGAATAAAATACTTAGGAATACAGCTAACATGGGAAGTGAAGGACTTCTTCAAGGAGAACTACAAACCACTGCTCAAGGAAATCAAAGAGGACACAAACAGATGGAAAAACATTCCATGCTCTTAGATAGGAAGAATCAATATCGTGAAAATGGCCATGCTGCTCAAAGCTATTTATAGATTCAGTGCTATCCCCATTAAACTACCATCAACATTTTTCATAGAATTAGAAAAAAATTTAAAAGTTATATGGAACCAAAAAAGAACTCGCAGAGCCAAGACAATCCTAAGCAAAAAAAAAAAAAAAAAAAAAAAAAAACCAAAGCTGGAGGCATCACACTACCTGACTTCAAACTATACTACAAAGCCACAGTAACCAAAACAGCATGGTACTGGTACAAAAACAGGCACATAGACCAATGGAACAGAATATTGAACTCAGAAATAACACCACACATCCATAACCATCTGATCTTCAACAAACCCAATGAAAACAAGCAATGGGGCAAGGATTTCCTATTTAATAAATGGTGTTGGGAGAACTGGCTAGCCATATGCAGAAGATTGAAACTGGATCCCTTCCTTACACCTTGTACAAAAATTCACTCAAGATGGATTAAGACTTAAATGTAAAACCCAAAACTATAAAAACCCTATAAAAAATCTAGGCAATACCATACAGGACATAGGCACAGGAAAATATTTTATAATGGAAGTGCCAAAAGCAATTGCAACAAAAGCAAATGGGATCTAATTAAACTAAAGAGCTTCTGCATAGCAAAAGAAACTAGCATCAGAGTAAACAGACAACCTACAGAATGGGAGAAAATTTTTGCAATCTTCTCAACTGACAAAGGTCTAATATCCAGAATCTACAAGGAACTTAAGCAAATTTACAAGAAAAAAACAAACAATCCCATCAAAAAGTGGGTAAAGAATATGCACAGACACTTCTCAAAAAAAGACATACATGTGGCCAACAAACATATGAAAAATAGCTCAACATCACCGATCATTAGGGAAATGTAAATCAAAACCACAATGAGATACCATCTCATACCAGTCAGAATGGCAATTATTAGGAAGTCAAGAAACAACAGATGTTGGCAAGGTTTTGGAGAAGTAGGAACACTCTACACTGTTGGTGGGACTGAAAATTAGTTCAACCATTGTGGAAGACACTGTGGAGATTCCTCAAAGATTCAGTACCGGAAATACCATCTGACTCAGCAATCCCATCACTGGGTATATACCCAAAAGAATATAAATGATTATATTATAAAGACACGTGCATGCATATGTTCATTGCAGCACTATTCACAATAGCAAAGACATGGAATCAACTCAAATGCCCATCAGTAATAGACTGGATAAAGAAAATCTGGTTCATATATATCGTGGAATAATATGCAGCCATAAAAAGGAATAAGATGATGTCATTTGCAGGGACCCAGAAGAAGCTGGAAGTCATTATCCTCAGCAAACTAATGCAGGAACAGAAAACCAAACACCACATGTTCTCTCTTATAAATGGGAGCTGAACAATGAGGACACATGGACACAGGGAGGGGAACAACACTTTTACTGGGCCTGTCAGAGGAGGGAGGTGGGGAAGAAAGCATTAGGGAAAAGAGCTAATGCATGCTGGGCTTAATAGGTAGGTGATGGGTTGATAGTTGCAGCAAACCACCATGGCACATGTTTTTCTATGTAACAAACATGCACATCCTGCACATGTACCCTGGAACTTAAAAAATACAAATAAAATACTTATTTTTAAAAAAAGACAGAGTTGCCAGTGGCATTTTAAAAAAAAAAGATTCATTCATCTGCTGTCTTCAAGAGACCCACTTCACATGTAATGACAAACAGGCTCAAAGTAAAGGGTTGCAGAAAGATCTACCATGCAAACGGCAAACAAAAAAGAGCAGAGGATGCTATTTTTATATCGGATGAAGGAGATTTTCAAACTAACAACAGTAAAAAAGAACAAAGAAGGACATTACATAATGATAAAGGGTTGAATTCAAAAGACTCACCTATCCTAAATATATATGCGCCCAACACTGGAGCACCTAGATTCATAAAACAAATTCTTGGAGACTTATTAAGAGACCCCAATAACCACACAATAATACTGGGAGATTTCAACACCCCACCACAATTTTAGACAGATCACCAAGGCAGAATACTAACAAAGATATTCAGGACCTAAACTTGACACTTGACCAAATGCATCTAATGACATCTACAAAACACTCCACCCAACAAAAACAGAATATATATTCTTCTCATGTGCAAATGGCACATACTCTAAAACTGACCACATGCTCGGCCATAAATCAAGTCTCAAAAAAGTCAAAAAACTTTCAAAATCATACGAACCACACTCTTGAACCACAGGACAATAAAAATAGAAACCAATACCAAAAAAGCTCTCTCAGAACCATGCAGTTATATGGAAATTAAACAATGTACTCCTGAATGACTTTTGGGTAAATAGTGAAATTATGACAGAAATCAAGAACTAATGAAACTGATGAAAACAAGATACAACATACCAGAATCTCTGAGATGCCGCTAAAGTAGTGATAAGAGGAAGTTTAGAGTGCTAAATGCCCACATCAAAAAATTGAAAAGATCTTAAATTAGCAACCTAACATGACACATAGAGGAAACAGAATAAAAAGAGCAAACCAATTCCAAAGCTAGCAGAATAAAAGATATAATCAAAATCAGAGCTGAACTGAATGAAATGAAGATGAGAAAAAACATGATACTCCAAAGATCAGAATGAAACCAAAAGTTAATTTTTTAAAGAATAAATAAGATTTATAGACTTATAACTAGACTAATAAAGAAAAAGGGGAGAAGATCCAAATAAACACAATCAGAAATGACAAACGGGGCATTACCATTGATCCCACAAAAATACAAAAAAAAAAAACAAAACCCCTCAGAGACCATTAGGAACACTTCTATGCACACAAACTAGAAAACCTAGAAGAAATAGATAAATTCCTGGAAACATACAACCTCTTAAGATAAAACCAGGAAGAAACTGAATACCTGAACAGACCAATAACAAATTCTGAAATTGAATCAGTAATAAACAGCCTACCAACCAAAAAAAAAAAAAAAAAAGCCCCCGGACCAGAACGATTCACAGCCAAATTCTACCAGATGTATACAGAAGAACTGGCACCAGTCCTATTGAAATTATAAAATATTGAAAGGGAGAGACTCCTCTCTAACTCATTCTATGAGGCCAGAATCATTTTGATACCAAAATCTAGCAGAGACACCACAAAAAAAAAAAAATTCAGGCCAATGTGCCTAATGAACATAGATGCACAAATCCTCAACAAAATGCTAGCAAACCAAATCCAGCAGCACATCAAAAAGCTAATCCACCAACATCAAGTAGGCCTTATTTCTGGGGTGCAAGGTTGGTCCAACATATGCAAATCAACACACGTTATTCATTACATAAACACAACTGAAAACAAAAAACATATGATCATCTGAAATACATACAGAATAGGCTTTTTGTAAACCTAACATCCCTTCATGTTGAAAATTCTGAACAAACTAGGCATGAAGGTACATACCTCAAAATAATAAAAGCTATCTATGACAAATTCACAGCCAACATCATACTGAACAGGCAAAAGCTGGAAACGTTCCCCTTGAGAACTGGGACAAGATAAGGATGTCTGCTCTCACCACTCCTATTCAACATAATACTGGAAGTTCTAGCCAGAGAAGTGAGGCAAGAGAAAGAAATAAAAAGCATGAAAATAGGAAGAGAAATTCAAACTATCTCTCTTTATAGGTGATATAATTCTATGCCTAGAAAACCCAAAGGCTCCAAGATTTGATAATCAACTTCAGCAAAGTTTTAGGATACAAAATCAATGTACAAAATCAGTAGCATTTCTATACAGCAATAATGTCAAAGCTGAGAGTCAAATCAAGAACACAATCCCATTCACAACAGCCATAAGAAGATTAAAATGCCTAGGAATGCAGCTAATCAAGGAGGTGAAGGAGCTCGGCAATGAAAATTACAAAACACTACTCAAGGAAACCAGAGATGGTACAAACAAATGGAAAAACATTTCATGCTTATGGATAGAAAGAATCAATATTGTTAAAATGACCATACTTCCGAAAGCAAATTATATATTCAACGCTATTCCTATCAAACTCCCAATGACATTTTTCATAGAATTAGAAAAAAAATTCTAAAATTTACTTGAAACCAAAACAAGAGATGAAACAGCCAAAGCAATCTTAAGAGAAAAGAACAGAGCTGGAGACATCACACTACCCAACTTCAAACGATAGTACAAGGCCATAATAACTAAAACAGCATGGTACTGGTACTAAAACAGACACGTCAACCAATGGAACAGGTTAGAGAACCCAGAAATAAAGCCACAACCCTACAACTATCTGATCTTCAACAAAGCTGACAATAACAAGCAATGGGGAAAGACTTCCTGTTCAATAATGGTGCTGGGGTAACTGGCTACCCATATGCAGAATATTAAAATTGAACAACTACATTTCACCATATATAAAAATCAACTCAAGATGCATTAAAGACTTAAATGTAAAACCTAAAACAATAAAATTCTGAGTAGAAAACCTAGAAAGTACCATTCTGGTCATCAGCCCTGGTAAGACTTCATGAAGAAAATTTCAAAAGCAGTTGCAACAAAAATAAAAATTGACAAGTGGAATAAGCTAAGGAGCTTCTGCACAGCAAAAGAAACTATCAACAGACAACATATAGAATAAGAAAATATATTTGCAAACTATGCATTCAATAAATATCTAATGTCCAGAATCTGTAAGGAACTTAAACAATTGAACAAGGAAAAAACAAATAACTCCATTAAATGGACAAAAGATATAAACAGACACTTCTCAAAGGAAGACATACATGTGGCCAACAAACATAGGAAAAAAAATGTTCCACGTCACTAATCATCAGAGAAGTACAAATCAAAACCACAATGAGATACCATCTCACACCAATCACAATAGCTATTATTAAAAAATAAAAAATAAAGAACAGATGCTGGCGAGGCTACAGAGGGAAGCAAATGCTTGTACACTGTTTCTTCCAGCCACTGTAGAAACCAGTCTGGAGATTTCTCAAAGAACTTGAAACAGAACTACCATTGGAACCAGCAACCCCATTACTAGGTATATATGCGGAAGAAAACAAATCATTCTACCAAAAAGACACAGGAACTCACGTATTTATTTCAGCACTATTCACAATAGTAAAGACATTTAATTAACCCAAGTATGCCTCAACAGTGGGTTGGATAAAGAAAATATGGTATATATATACCATGGAATCCTGTGCAGCCATAAAAAGAACAAATCACAAGGTCAGGAGATCGAGAACATCCTGGCTAACACGGTGAAACCCTGTCTCTACTAAAAATACAAAAAAATAGCCGGGCGAGGTGGCGGGCGCCTGTAGTCCCAGCTACTCGGGAGGCTGAGGCAGGAGAATGGCGTGAACCCCAGGGGACGGAGCCTGCAGTGAGCCAAGATTGCGCCACTGCACTCCAGCCTGGGCAACAGCGAGACTCTGTCTCAAAAAAAAAAAAAAAAAAGAACAAACCATTTTCTTTGCTGCACCATGGATGCAAGTGAAGGCCATTATCCTAAACAAATTATGCAGGAACAGAGAACCAAATATCGCATGTCCTCACTTATAAGTGGGAGCTAATCATTGGGTACTCATGGACACAAAGATGACAACAATAGAACTGGGCAATACTAGAGGGGGAAAGGAGGGATGGTCACAAAAGTTAACAAACTAACTATTGGGTATCATGCTCACTATCCGGATGATGTGATCATTCATAACCCAAGCCCCATCATCTCGCAATATTCGCAGATAACAAACCTGCACATGTACCCTTGAATCTAAAATAAAAGTTTTAAAAAAGAGAAAAACAACAAAACAACAATTGACTTTAAAAAATAAAGACTTTGTGTTTTATCCAAATGATTTTCTTTGTTGTCTTTATTAGATTTTTGATTATTTAGGAAAATTGAGCTTTAAAAAAGTTAAGGTCTTTTTACATCTATTTAACTTTATTGCTTTTGCAGTTTTTTTAATTATAACCCTGATTAAATGAGTAACTATTGTTTCACCGCGACTTATGATCTTGTTTTGATCAAGTGTTTTAAGCACTTAATAGTGCTTGAAAGTGCATCTTTCATAGGCTTCCCCAATATCAAAATTCAAAATTAAGTCTTTTTAACCTAAAGTTAGCTTAGAAACTTTCTTGTTGGTGCCCTGAAGATCTTCAAAGGATGTATGCATTCATTTGTGTAGATAATAAATGATTCATATTATTTAGTAAATTATATGAGAAGTATTATTGTCAGTTACATTCATGGGTATGTTATTGATATAAATGTTCCAAACTTGTATGAAAATCTTAAAAATCTGATATGACATCAGAAATAATTCTGGTTATTATGTTGTATCCATAAAAAATAACCAAAGTCCCCTGTCAATTGCTAATTAAACTTCCATTAGATTTTTAACCATTGCTATTTTAAGTCTCTGTCACCCACAGTTATTGTTTTTCTTTTTCAGTAAAAGTATTTGCACTCAGATTGATGGAAAAAAGTCTAACAAGTACACTTAAATATAAGTTTCTAATAACTCTAAGATTTATGAACATAATAAAAATTTTCCAGAACTCTAAGAAAGAAATTAATGGGTTCCTGCAACTGCAAATTAAGATCAAACAAAATTTAAAAATTAATTATATGATATGAAATAACATCTGAAGATAACATTTATATAACTTTTATTTGAAACATTCTTGGTTCTTCGGTGTTCTGTTTTTCACATTTAGGGAAATTTTCTCTCTTAAGCTATCTATTGTTTACATCAGTTTGGCAAAGCACATTTTTATGAACAAAGCTGGAAACATTTGCTTTTTCTCCTTACTTGATCTTCCAAAATTCAAAAGTTATCCATGAGTATTATTTTTTTGGGGGGATGAAATCATTATTTTCAGAAGTTTAATAAGAATCTACATTCTTTATAACAAGATACAATTGGAAACACTGGTGACATTACCAAGGTTTTGATTAAAATGTTATATCTGAGAATGTGCATTGAATGTCTAACTTCAAGAATTCATAACCCTACAGTGAATGAATAAAAACTGTCAATTCCTGGCATGCCCAGAAACCTTAAGACTCTAGGTAGAATCTAAAGTCTGTTTTGCTTTGGCTTTCTAGCCTCTAGAGGCCTCTTAAAAACCTCCTGAGGTTTTTAAATCTGAGATTCCTATATGATCAATGTAGAGAGAAAAAGTTATGTTCCTAAAAGGAAGACTATACTATACCTATTAATAGACTGTAGCCCTGTGCATCATTTTAAATTTCTTTTCATCTGTCTGTAGTAGGCTGGACCAAATCCTAAATTATTCTAGGTTCCTCTTTCCAACTTTATTTCATAAAATTACTAAAAATGAAAGCTTCTGTTTCTGAAGCCCTATTAGCTGAAGCTAGATAAATTTTAAGAGGCAAGTCTTGTGCCTGATGTATGCCTCATACAAAACGTTCACCAAACTGCTTAATGACATAACCAGAGACATTCAAACTGCAAACCAGTATAAGAACTTGACAGCTTCACACACTAGACAGCTTTTCTCAAGATGTCAAAATAAGATTCCACATCATAATGAGACTCTTTCCTCTCTTAATGCCTATCTTTTTCACTTGGCAGGATAATGTTCAATGCATTTATTCAATTGGTTGCCTGTAAGCCTAAATACTTGGCTCGAAACCATTATGCAAACTGAGATTGTAATATTACTATTAATTTTACTTTGTATTTTCCCGTTTTAAACTTTATATCATTATTTGTTACATTTTTGCTGAAGTACAACTCTTAACAGAATAATGCTGGCCCAGCACTTTGAGATGATAGTAACAAAATTGAACTTAACAATGGACTCCAAGTAGACTTAGCCTGAGAGCCACATCCCTTCAAACCTCCCTTACTGCTCAAAGGTGGCTAAAAGGGTTTCGACACTGCTTCTAGCTGTCATTCACTCTCTCCAGCATGGACCCAGACCAGCAACCAGAGACAGGTTCATCCCAGCACTGAAGAACAATTAAAACCTAACTACAGGATGATTTGCTAGAGATGCTTCTGGGGAAAAATTTTGATCAAAAGAGGAAACATTAAAGTTGTCAGAATCAAAATAGAGTCACCTATGATACATACATACACACACACACACACATACACACACACACACACACACACTAGAGCTGGGAAATGCCATGAAAGGAGATTTCTCATGCATAAATGGGTGACAAGAATTAGCGCAAAGACTCTGCAAAAATCACAACCTAGCAAAAAGGCTATCACAAGCCTACACACACACACACACAAATACTTCTATAAGGACATCTGCCCAGCAACTGCTTGTCCAACCTTGGACTGCAGCCACTCTTTTTGAGACGGAGTCTCACTCTGTAGCCCAGGCTGGAGTGCAGTGGTGCAATCTCAGCTCACTGCAACCTCTGCCTCCCGGGTCCTGGTTCAAGCAATTCTCCTGCCTCAGCCTCCTGAGTAGCTGGGATTACAGGCCTGCACCACCATGCCCCACTAATTTTTGTATTTTTAGTAGAGATGGGGTTTCACCATGATGGCCAGGCTGGTCTTGAAATCTTGACCTCGTGATCTGCCCGCCTCGGCCTCCCAAAGTGTGGAGCCACTCTTATTGATCCTTGTGGCCACGGATAGATAATTGTCCCAAAACAGTTATGTAATCCTCCCTATTTTTCCTTTAAAGTACTCTTTCTTTACCTCTCTGCATATACACATAGTTTACCATGGCACACGTATTTCCATTGCAAACCTCTATTTTTAAGAAATATAATTTTCTTTCAGAGACCCTCTCTCTTATTTAGGTTGAAAATTCAGCATGCCCCATAGTAAACTGCAAGAAAATCCCTGAACAAGGAGAATTGGTGTGCTTTTATTGAAGGCAGCAAAGAAGCAGGTGTTTCGGGAGACTATTCCTCACGCTGAAGTCAATGGACAGAGAAAAGAACTGGAAGATTTCTCAAGCAGAAATGATCAACAGGCTGAGTTTTGGCACCTGTTTTATGCTTCAAGAAAGAAAAAGAAGGAATTGGTCCAGATATAGGGAACCCAAATGCCAAGCAGTTGAAAGTAGGTAAGTATGTGCAGAACCCCCACCCATGTGACAGAGGAATGATGACTTGAGTAGTTAGGTAGAGCACTGTCTCTGCCCCCCCACACCACCATTTATGGCTTAGGTTGTACTTCTTAATAAACTTGCAGATCATGGAAAAGCCAGAGCTTTAGGTGATGAGGCTGCAGCCAGTACAAGAGGTATTGTCAGAAATCACAAAAAAAAAACAAACAAAAAAACCCACAATGGTTATTTCAGCAGGTGTAACTGGAAAGTTATAGAGGATATAGTTTCATTTCTTTCTTTGCATAATTTCATGGGATTTAATGTAATGCAATATTAGTCATTTTTACTTTTTTGTATGTGTTCTTTTGTATTTTTAGAAGACAGTTATTAAATTAGTATCATCAGAGTCAGCAAAATAGAATGTGAAAAGTGCAAGACAAGTATGACATTTCTACCTTACTGCCATTCCACCATACAAGGCACTCTTCTGAGCTCAATTACTATTTGAGCCACCAAACTCTTTTACCTTGCTCTGTTTCTATTAGTATTTCCATTATTATATTTATTATTTATATTACTATAATACATAATATAATACATATTATATATGATTTTTAATTTTATATTTTATAACTATAATGCAGATAAACAGTATCATATTATTACAAATTATTAATTATTCTATTTTATTATTGTATCTTATTCAGTCACTTTCCCTTGCTTTGATCCATAATAGCCCTTGCATATTTCAATATCTTATACTCCAAAATATATGCATTTGGGGTGAGTTAGATAAATAAGTCCATTTCTATAGGAAATAAAATTTTAGTTTACAAGAATTGAAAAGTTGCTCCCTCTCATATGAGTAGAAATCACTCCAGGACAAAATATGCAACTCACCCTAAAATGCTGCAAGACCTGCCTTTGGCAGTGACTTTTTTTTGTGCTGTGTATTCACTAAATTCTTTGGAGCCCTGTTGTATGGGGCAGAACATTTGGATATGTTTTGATAAGTCAACTTCAGTGTGACCTCTTATGCTCTCAATTATTAAGAAGATTACTAGCTTAAAATGTCTACAAATATTTTGTAGAAGGGAAGACAAATGGCTGTAAGCAACAAGATAAATAATTACTATTCCAAAACTGAAACTAATCAGGTTGGAAAAGGTAATTTATTGCTCCAAAAATGTGCAAAAGGAGATCACATCAGCATAGATTGATGAAAGTATTATCAAATAATTGAAATATCTTGCATGTGATCATTATTTGGGACACACTGATAGTTTTCAATATGATTTTTTCATATTAACTATCAATGTGTTAATTTATTTCCTTAAATAAAAATTAGTTGCAAAAAGCAACCAGAATGTTATTGGTGATTGATTAGTCAAAAAAAAAAAAAAAAGCCCAGTGTTCTTTTTGTCATACAAACAAAATTTGGTTCTGGATGGTCATGGAAGTAGATAAGCTAAAGCATATAGAATTTAAAAGCTGAAGAGACTGGAAAATTAGAGCTGTCTTCCTGAAACTGAGTAAGTTCAGTTGATTTTTGAGGAAGTCATGAAATTTGGGGAAGGTTACTGGGGTGCTTTCGAGGAGACCCAGAGAAAAGGTTTAAACACATTTTTATAACTTAAAGAAAATAATCAAAGTATGTTTAATACTGTATCTAAAAGTGTAACATTGAAGCCAGACAAGAGTGAATTCAAAACCCAGCTTCCAGGGTTGCTTCTCATTTTTTATCTCATTTATTATTGCACATGCCAATCTAATGGCAATTGCACATGCCAATTTAATGGCATGTGCAATAAATGAGAGAGAAATGAGAAACAATTAGCCATTAATTTTTATTGTTATTACATAAAGATGAGTTTTTGTTGTTACATAAAGATACTTTTTATTATGATAATTAAGAGTCTAAAAAAGATATTGCTATTCACCTATCTGATGATGTTTTTTATTAAGCCTACATTTAACAACATATTTTCCTCCCAAGGACAAAAACTTAACATTTTACTGCTTCTTTTAACCTTCCCTTTGTTTCTTTTACTCTTAACAAGATAACTTTATTCTTCTCCCTAAAGATGATCAAGCTTTGCAGGATAAATCAGAGAAAGTTCAGCACCTGCTCCCATCGTGATGTGTTTTGCAGCTTCTAAGAGAAAGGAGTACAGGGATACTTGTCCTGGTCACTCTCTGTAACTCCTGGGACAGAGATAGCACCAGCAAGAGTCCCTGTACAATGATCTTCCACTGTGGGAAAAAATATATATAAAATAAAATAAAAACTGTTTATATCAGCTGATTCATTCATATGTTTTTACAAAGTACCAAACATTTATTGAACAACTACTATATGCCAGGACACTGTATAAGGGCAGATGATTAAGTGTGTGTGTGTGTGTGTGTGTGTGTGTGTGTGTGTGTGTGTGTGTAAAACACAGTAACTGTTTTTCAAAGTGACTCATGGCCCAAGTTTTGGACAGAAATATGTTTTCAATATGTTACATTATTCAGTTATTTTGACTTTATGTTGCACCCAGGATTTTAATCCACTCAATATGAATGTGGAATATAATAAAACAATAGCTTTTTATTAATAAAATTAAATTGTGGCATTATCATAAAATACAAGATTGAGTTCCTAATGTTTACACTACCTATCTTAAACATTTTGTGAAAGCAAGCTAATACAAATTCAATATCACTATTAAATAAGTTCATAAATTCATTGAAAATTATATAATTATAGAATAAACTGAAAATCTTATCAAAGACTACCTTCGAAAGGCGACAGGTAGTTTCAGAGGTGAATTTCTTCAAATGCTGATATATAATTCTTGTGTTATTTAAGCTATTTTTTATCTTACAGAAAGAAAGTAAATTCTTTATGTAAAATCATATTAGTAATACAAAAACACAAAAACTATAGACAGTCATCACTGAGTATGGGTTTTTAAATCCTAAGTAAAATATCTGTAAATAGAATCTTGTAGTAAAACTTATAATTTGTCACAATTGTAAATCAAAAGAAAAAAATTATATGCTCCTAGTAGGAACTGAAAACTTAATTTGTAAAATTTAGCTTCCATTCTTAGTTATATTTTTTGGAAAAAAACCTATATATAATATGAAAATAAATATGCACACATATATAAATAAAATAAAGTCATGCCTAATGGTGAGATTAAAACATTAATCTTACTAAATTCAGCAAATGGCAAAGATGCCTATAATTTTTATTATTATTCAACATTTTCCTACAAATGTTAAATGCTATATTTCCTAGCCAATGAAATATAGCATTAAAAAATAAATGAGATTTAAAAATATTAAAGAGCAGAAGGAAGCACCATTGCAATTATCAATGATACAATTATATATCTACAAGCCCCAACTGAAAATCAACGAAAAATAGTAAGCTCAGAATGGTGACAAAGAGCAAACTTAAAATAGCTATAAATCAGCAGTCAGTTGGAGTGTCCCAGTCTCTTGAAATTCAGTTAAAATGAGCCATTTTATGCACTGTTGAAGCTCAAAGCTTACCTCAATTCCTTTTTAACTTCTAAGAGGTTTATGTTCTCATCCTCACATTTGACCCTGGGCTCCTGTTTTTGTATATGCTGTGTTTCTTTCCTTACTATATCATTTTACTTGAGTCTGAAGATCATAGGAAATATTGAATATATAGGTTTTAAAATAGAAGTGTGCACAGAAACGTAATTTATGAATTTACTCATTTTTCATCCATGCAAAAATCAGATAACATTTATAAAACTGTTAAATAAAAAAGGAAAACATAATCTCTCTTCGATTTTTGACTGCTTATTGCAGGATAGATGGTATAATATTTAAAATTGAAACAGGAAGTCTCTTGTCCCTCATTTGGTAGAGTGCTTATTTTATAAGTTTTAAATTTACTGAAATGAAGGAAATTGTCAACTCTATTAAAGAAATACTCATGCTATTGGAATCTTTGTAAAACAAGATTTCTCTTTTATATCTCTTGGAAATTCTTACTACAGATATGAGAAATATTTGAATTGAGTGTTTAAGCTGTAAATAATGTGATCATCATTTCATGATCACATTAATTCAGTGTTACAAAACCATGTATTTTCTTCATTTTTATTTCACTTCGGTTATCTTAATAAACTGATCTGCCTAGCTCAGCGTTCCTTGACAAGCTGTGAATGTTTTAAATTACTAAAACTATACTTAAAATGTCTTCTACAGAATACAGGGCAGAGATTTATTCTTGGGAAGAATATCCTAAGGGGAAAAATGTTGCCTAAAGTAGTTCTTGTAGAAGAAATACTTTTGAGCAGATCTTTTAAAAGATTTTAATTAATTTAAAATCCAGTAATTAACCAGAAAAAATATTTGAAAATGATGCAACATAAGTTTTAAGCACAAAGCTCATTTAAAAAATTTTAATTTTCTTTTAAGACTCTCTCTTTTTAGTTATTATTGGGTTGATTCTATGTGCCTGATATCAACCCTGTGTTCTTTGATCTGGACAAATTCTTCAAGCTAGTTAACTAGTCATTATTCAGGACAGTAACACAAAGAGAAAGAGAAAATAACTGATATTTACTGAGTACTTACTTAACACTTGGGCTTCTACCAAGCACTTTTACATGTATATTTTTATCCACATGGTCATAGAGCACTGAGCTTAAGAAACCTGGATAAGATTAGGTGAAGCCAGAGTACAAAATAGGTATCAATAGATATAATGAAATTTATTATAAGGTATTATAAGGTATGGGCTCACATGATTATGAAGGCAGAGAACCACCATGATCTGCATTCAACAAGCTGGAGACCCACAAAAGCCAGTGGTGTAATCTGAAGGCCTAAGAGTTGAGCAGAGAGCAGGAGAAAACCAATGGCCCAGTTCAAGCAGTCAGGCGGAGAGTGAATTTAACCTTCTTCCTCCTCTTTGTTCCGTTTAGGCCCTTGACCAGTTGGTTGATGCCAGTGGTGGACTGAGTAAGGCAGATGGCTCTGTTTCACTCTGCTTTTACCCAGTCTACCAATTCAAATACTACTCACTTTCAAAAAGACTTTTACAGGTACACCAGAAATACTGCTTGACCAGCTATCTGGGCATCCTGTGGCCCAGTCAAGTTGATACGTAAAATTAACCATCACAATCACTGTGGAATTTTTGTCTTTTTAATTGAGGTATTATTTACATCCAATAAAATGCAGAGTTCTTTAGTATATAGTTCAATAAATTTTGACAAATGTATATCCCCACATAACTACCACCCAATGAAGACACAGACATTTCCATCAACGTAGAGTTTCCTTCCTTCCTTTTTCCAGTCTATCTCACTCCATACTGCCTCAGAGGTGGTTGCCTCTGTTTTTATTTCTGTAATGTTACATAAAGAGAACCACATAGTATGTTCTCCATGTTTGTTCTTTCACTCAACATAAAGTTTCTGAAATGCATCCATGTTGTTCCACATATAGGCAGCTTGTTCCTTTTATCATTGAGTGGTATCCTTTGTATGATCACACCACACATTGTTTAATTATTCACCGGTTGATTGATATTTGGATTTTTTTCCATTTGGGGTTATCATGAACAAAATTGTAATGAGCATTCTTGGATAAATTTTTTATGAGTATATGTTTTCATTGCTCTAATATAAGTACATAGGAAAAGAATCTCTGGGTCATATTGTAAATATATGTTTAATGTTATAAGAAACTGCCAAACTATTGCCCCAAGTGTTTGTACCATTTTATTCCCCAACCAGCATATATGAGTTCCAGTTGCTCCATGACTCTGTCAACAGTACTGTCAGCCCTTTTAATTTCAGCGTTTCTTGGGGTTAAGTGGTATCTCGTTGCAGTCTTCAGGAAAATACATTTCCTTGAATACTAATGATATTGACTTCCTTTCCATGAGTTTATTGGCCATTCATAAATTTCTCTTGTGAAGTATCTCTTTCAGTTTTTTTCCCTATTTTAAATTAGGTTTGTCTTTTATTATTGAGATTTGGAATTTTAAAAATATTCTTAATACAAGTTATTTGCCAGATATATGTATTTTTAATAGTTTTCTCTATATGTCTTATCCCCATTTTCTTAATGATGTCTTTGATAAATAGAATTTTCATTTTTATAAAATTCAATTTATAATTTTTTATGGTTTCTCTTTATTGATCCCATTTAAGAAATCTTTGTGCCATGATTATGAAGATGCACTCTAATGTTTTTTCCCAGAAGCTCTGTAGGTTTAGCTTTTACCTTTCTGGGTTTGTTTTATTTTGTTTTTTGAAATGGAGTCCCACTCGTGTCACCCAGGCTGGAGTACAATGGTGCAATCTCGGTTCACTGCAACCTCCACCTCCCGGGTTCAAGCAATTCCCCTGTCTCCACCTCTCGAGTAGCTGGGATGGGAGGCGCCTGCCACCATGCCTGGCTAATTTTCATATTTTTAGTAAAGATAGGGTTTCACCATGTTAGCCAGGCTGGTCTCGAACTCCTGACCTCAAGTGATCCGCCCCCCTCAGCTTCCCAAAGTGCTGGGATTACAGGCGTGAGCCACTGCGCCCAGCCCTAGCTTTTTGGTCTATGATTCCTCCCAAATTAATTTCTGTGAACCATTACCTTAAGATGTTGAGATTTAATGTCCAGAATCTCATTTGTTCACCTTTGAAAATTAAGAAACCCTGGCACAGTGTTGACTGGAGCCACTTACCTTAATAGAAAGTAAAGCTCACATATATCCATAATGAAAAGCAGAGACCAGCACAACCATAGTCACCTGACAGTTTAAAAATCCAAGGCCAGGATCTTCTCAACTCAGGCCCACTCACTTACTCCACAACATACTTCTTCTTTCCTCAGCATCTACTACTTGTGCTGGGACCTTGGTCTTCCCATTGTTCATGTCATTCTTTTCCTCACAGTTCCCATTCTTTTCTCCCTGAAATAAAGAAATTTCAAAATATACCATGTTTCATGAAAAAGACAAAAACATAAAATTACCTTCAGGAAGATGTATTTTGATATAAGTTTTCTTTATCCATAAGAAATTAATAGATTTGCAATAAGCATTGATATTCTGGGAAATGAAACACCCTTGTTTTGCCCACCTGACAACTTTTTATTTCCAAAGCCCAAGACCCATCCTCAACAATTTATTTTACTTAACAACATATCTAGGGTTGCCAGATAAAATGCAGGTTTCCCAGCTACATTTGAATTTCAGTTAAGCAATAAATAATTTTTAGTATCTATCCTAAATATTGACCTTATATTTTTTAAAAAAGTGATTTATCTGAAATTCAAATGTAACTGTACATCATGTAGTTTTATGTGATAAATCTGACACCCCTACCCACATCCAATTCATCATTAAACCCTCTAAATCCTACTTCCTCAATATTACCCAAGTCAGTCCATTTATTTCTATTTCTAGTACCCTTATTTTTGAAGAAGACACCACATTTATATCCAGATTGTTTTAATGATCTTTTAATTGGCTCCCAAACTCCAGTCAAAACAACCTTTACTCTCTATTAAAGCTAAAACAATTTTTTCAAAACAAATCTGATTGTATCACACCCCTTCCATTGTTTCCATTAATTTAAGATCAAGTCTAAACTCCTAAACTCAGCTGTCATTGCTATATCCTATCTCTAAACAATCACTGTTTTGCACTCTGCATACACTCCAGCCATTTTGAAAAATCTTTCAGGCTCCTGGAAAAGCTTAACTCCGCCCTTTGTTTCCAATATTTACATATAAATTTTTTTCTATCTAAAGCATGCTTTCAGCCAATAACATAAATCTCACTACCCCTTTCTGCTGAACCTAAATCTTTTTGCCCTCAGATAGAAAGATAATTTTCCCTTCTCCTGCTCTGTTCTGATTCAGCTCTCCATAGCAAGGTTGTAATCACCTCCTATTCACCCTTCTGGTGAAGGAAGGATTTCCACCCTCAGGTGATGGGGATGGTTGAACATCCAACACCTGAAACAGGACAGACGATATTGACAGTACTTGTTAGTTGCATATAATCACAGACCAGTGGAAACAGATGAACCACACAGGGCCACAGGGGGGTTTCACTGGGGAACAGAGTGAACAATCAGGAGGTGTGGGAGGCAGGTTTAGTAGTTTAAAGAGGTTGAGGTGCCCCCCTGGATCCCATGGGAGGATCACATTGGCTCATTTGAATTATCATATGGACTGGCAGGGAACTGAAATCTTCTACTCAGGGATAAGCAGAAACTGTCCCTGGTTTCCTTGATAAAAAGGGTTGTTTGATAGGGGACCTTATCCATGGGAGGAAAGTGAGGAGGGAAATTTGTGGCTAAGCCATTCAAGGCCCTCCCAGTTTTACTAGATGTCAAGGCAGCACACGTAATATTGGGACTTAATTTTAGCCACATAACTAATAAATTTGTAAGTATGTGCAACGGCTCACGCTTGCTTTCAGAATGGCACCTAAAAAACAGATTTACCTCTCCCCAAATTCAGATATGGAATTAAATGTAATGTCAGGAAAATTGTCCAAGAGTTGGAAATGGGAAAAAATGTTCTTTTGGTGGAGTTATGGACTCCAGAGGTTATCAGATTCTATTGAATAACGTACTTTTGATTGTATTTGTAACAATTAGGCTATATGTGAACTCGGTAGGGGTAGAAATCGAGTTGTAGAAAATGGATGGCAATGCAAGTGATTTTTGACCATATCCATGCAAATGAATTCTGTTGGTAGAAATATTCATTTCCACACTGTAGATGACCCTAAACATATGTCATTACATTATATTTTATTGCCTTATAGACTATTAACCAATTTTGAATCATACAGTAGCAAATTTATTTCAGCATTCTTGTGTGTATGTGTTTATATATACACGTGCATATGTATTTAAGATATATAATTGTATATTCTTCAAATTCTTCTTTGAACAGGTTTGAACCTCTTATTAGTTTCCTCATTAAGGAATTTAATAAGACCTTTAATGCATGTTTGTATTTTCATGAGAGTCATTATTTTACCTTTCTGGAAGTTATACTTCAGCAACTATGCTTTAAATAAACCATGATTTAAAATAGCTGTCTTAGAAAGAGAAAATAAAAGTATACTTAAATGTAGATGTCTATTTTTTAATGTTTTTATTAATTTGTAAATTTAAAATAATATATATTTAAGAGAGCTAAGTAAACATGTCATAATACAAATAGAATGGAATAAGAATGACCCATGTCAAGGCAGTGTGGCAATTTTTACCTATTCAAAATTGTGCATATTTGTTAGTCTGATTTAACACCAAGAGCATTAGCCTGGATCCAATTCCTTGCTCAGCAATGTTGAAAAATATTACCCTTGGGGCATGCAGAGGGCCCCAGTTTTGCTTTCCTATATATTCAAAGTTTGACTGCTCACTCTGGTGACTGAACTTTCTGTGAAAAAGCTTAATTCCCAAGTTCTCCTCATCGTGTAAGCAGCTTACATCATGACTAAAAATTTCAAGCATCAATTTGACTGACAAACCATAAAAGAAGAGAGGCAGTGAGTTTTCTGGTGCAAACAGATGTCAGATCACAATTCTGAATCTCTAAGAGATCATTAAGAAATCTGACAGTAGGCAAAAAGTGAGATTTTCTTGTCAAAAGTGAACACCATCAATTTCTGAATATAGTTGATAGGTGACTCGGCTTCTACCACTTTGTACACTTCTTACGTAACTGAGCTGGTGAGAAGCAGTGTCTGTAGGCAGCAGGTGGGCAAAGATCCTCTAAGAGAAGCAAGCCATTCTCCCCCTCCAGCACAAATGAAAGAAAGACCCTAGAAATGTACTCACTTCACAGTCTCTTGGCCTGTTCCCATCATGACGGGGCCCAGAGAGTTGGGCAAGGGGCAGTTCTCTACAGAGCCCTGCAAGGTCACATGGTTTGGAAAAGGAATGCAACCTGGGAGAAGGGCTAGCACGGGCAGGGCAGAGCTCTCCAACAAGTGGCTCTCTGGATCCTGTTTAGCCTCCCACCCCACTCCCCACCCATTTGAGCAAAACAATATTCCCTGGCTTCTGGTGCACCATCTCAGCCATTTTTACCAAGTTCAACTAGCTTGGCTAAAATGAGAAACGTTTAATGCACTTAAAAAAAAAAAGAAGAGGAAGAAGACGAAGCAACAGCTTTAGTATGCACAGTGAAAGTGCCTGCCCTGTTGCCTGCAAAATTAATGAAAAGCAAATATCACTGAAATCCACTACACACTCAGCCTCCTCCATGAAACTCCCTCCAACCCAATAGTCGACAATTATCCTCCCCAACCTGGATGGCTAAAACACTTATTGTCTCCCCTGCCCTTTCTGCTGTGTGCATATCCTGTTCCTGTTGTGATTCACAGCTTTCTGTATAGGTGTTTCCCTTCCCAACTAGAAAGCGAAGTACTAAAAAATCCTGGGAAATCATGGGTTGTGCCTCTTATATCCCCAGTTCCTAGTATGGCCTTGATCAGGGTCCATATTTAAGCAAATAAGGGTTTAATAATGATGAATTTACCCACACCCCCATTGCCAACGTGAATAATGGCCTTTGTTCTGGTACCCATGAATCTTATTTTTTTTAACTTTGGAAAAATGGTAAAGGGTCAGTATCTTGTCCCTTAATACCAAAAATAAAGGCCCTTTTGTCAAGCAGTTTCACTGTGCACTGGTTACTACCTTGTCTGAATCTGGTGAGACAGAACATACTTACTCATACACGAGTTATGTGGAGTGGATTCATTTATCAGTTTGGTGCAAAAGTATGGGTTTTTTTTTGTTTGTTTTTTGTTTTTTAAACAGCTAGGCAGCAAGGAACAAAAGAAGCCTAGGATTCATTGTTAGCAAGTCCACTGAGACTCAAGAAAGGTACCCAGGGCAGAAGGAGTCTGGACTGAGCATGGTACAATTGCACCACAGCTGAGGGAAACTTAACAGCAGCCCATACCTCAAGGGCAATGTCACTCACTGCACTAAAGCTTTGAAGGAATATACTGCTTCCAGAGGAAAGAGGAACAAAGCCTGTTCTTCCTGAGCGATTTCTCCCTAACTCAAGATGTGATATTCCCTAGGAGAGACAGGGACAAGGCCTAGATTGTTCCAGGCAGCTGCTTTCTATCTCAGGGTATTGTATTCCCATTCCCAGCACATTCTAGTTAGTCTTGAGAACTACAAGCAAGAAAGCAGTAAAAACCAGGTTGGTTTAAAGCCACCTAGAGAATTGCCCTGCGCTTTTGTTATCCAGCCAAATTAAAAAGGAAAATTGAATCCAATGATCTTAGTAAATTCTGGAATGCAGTGTGAAGCTTGCAATGGCTGATACATTTTAAAAGGGGGGAAAATGTTTAAAATGCCCTAACAGTTATGACTGACAATGTAGATATAATCTTTCACTATGTTCCTAAAGACTAGAGACAGTATTTACAAAATGCAAACTGTATTAGTCTAATTTTTATGCTTTTTCTTATTATATTATAACCAGCAGAGTGTGATCCAAATTAACTGAAAAGGAGCCACAAACACTGAAGTGGTTATTTCACCAGTTGGGATTAGTTTATTGCTGAGGGTAATGGAAACTGGAATAGCAAAGGACTGAGCTATTCAGTTTTCTGTTTGGGGACCACTCAGTTCACACAGTTTAAACTGAAGCTGACACTTTAAATGAATTTATTAGTCTCGCTTTGTTCCAGGACCAGACGGTAGTCCAGCTCACACTCATAGACATCTCTGGTCTAAATAATTTAATCCAGAAAGGATATATTAATATCATTTTTTTTTCTCAGATGGTAAGCTTTCCAAGGCCAGTTCTTTGATTTGATGTCATGTTGCCACTTGGAATTGAAACTTCCACTTAAACCACCTGGGGGGAATCAAGTATGTTTTACCAGTAACATATTATTCTGAAAATTGTGTATCATGGCCTTCAGGGTGAGACTTTTATAAGACAGAGGAGTCACCCTCTAAAGTTCTGCAGAGGGTCTGCCAGGGTTCTCAGTCTTAGAGCTAAACATTTAAAGTGAGAAGGAAGCCCTCCCAGAGGACTAAGAAAATCAAATTAAGAGTACACAGTAGAGAATACATTAGGAAAGATTGAGAGGAAATACTATAATCAGTAGCTTTTTTCATACAAAATAATTTATTTCATTGACTCCAAGATACACAATTATTGATATCTTATAAACAGTAGTAGCCAGGCTGTTGTCACAATGTCATTGCCATTGTCTACATATAAATAAATTTGGTGTTTTTCCCTGATGGTATAAAAAATCAGCCAGCAAACCACCTAAGGACTACTTGAGGAAGAAATACGAATCCTGGTTGTTATCTGAAAACCTTTTATACTCGTTGATAATATCAAGACAGTACAACCATCCGGGTTTTACAGAATGGGTGTCATTGAAAGAGAATTTCAGAGACAATAGAGGAATATTCTAAAGAATTGTGGTACTATCAATGCTCTTGATGACAGTGATATTATTGGAAAAACAGTATCAATGAGACTGAGTCAAAAGCTATTTCTGAAGAGTTGCTATCTGAATGTGAAAGCATTTTAAAAATACTTTGAACAATTTATTTTATTTTTTACATAGCTAAAGAATTATATAAGATGAAAATACATTTCTAAATATGAAAGAGATATTTTAATGATTATAAAATAAAAATTCTAGGTGAAAAGACAGCATTACTACATGATTCAATTGGAAGGGTTTGTTAGTAGTACATAAAATAATGGAGTTTCTTCCAATAGATGGTGTCTTAATTTAATGACACACAATGGCTGTAGATTATTGAGCAAAATGGCAAGACCCAAGCCAGAAACCCCTTCAAGAATTCTGTCCTCTCTTTATCCAAAGCATGCAGACCTTGTGAAAAGTCCTCCCTGCCCTCTGGTCACCACTGAATGAAAGTCTGAGGTCATTAAGGGGATCACAGAAGAACATAGACCTTGAAATAGGGCTACGTCATCAAAATGAACATCTGAATAAAATCATTTCCTGAACACGTCGTTTCAGGTTTTGCATAAATCATGGTGCTCAAGAGTGTCTCATCATTTTAATTCTATTAAATGATTTCGGAGAACACTTCTATCTTTGTACCATAATTGGAAGTCTTGTTAAGACAGGTGTGTTTAGCACCACAGCCATATTTTGCCCAAACTGTGCAGCACTGCATGGTTCTGTGAATGATTTCCCGTTGTTATCATAAACAACTGCTATTTTATGCTCAAGAACAGAAAGCATAGCATCTACACCCATACAGCTTAGTAGTCACATTAACAGGACTTTACTCTTTCACTCTGTGTTAATATAACTTTACTATTTCAGGAGTATAAAAGTTTCTAATCACTTTATTTTTCATTCTAGGATCATCTTGAAAGGTCCTTCAAATTTTCAATAGAAAGAATCAAAAGAAAATGTACAGGAGTCTCTGAAAGCTACATGCCAAAATCCTCAGAGTGCACACCAGTCCTAAACAAATATATCACAGCCCTTATCCAGTCCTAACCTGTACTGAAAAACTCACCTTAAACTAGACTTCACAGTCTCAAAAATATTCCAATTTTGCCCTTTCCAATCTAGGATACTATTAAAATTCTCTCAAGGGAGTTCTTTTCTTACCCTCGTAAGAATAAACTCAACTTTGACTTATCAACAGTTAATTTTGGTGGAGCTGCCATTCAACACAAAGATTATTTTGTATGAATTATCAATAAATTAGGGTGTCAGGAACTTGAATTTAAGTTGTAAAGATTTTATTTACAAGCGTAAATCAGTAATAATGGAATCAGTACTTACTAGTACATTGAGGACAGTTATAGTTCTGCTCATAGCTTCTGAGTATAATTGAGGAAGATAAATAATTAAATTAATTCATTATCTCTAAAGCCAGTTGAAGAATTTCTGTTTATAATAATATCTTAGATCAAAGTCTTTCTAAAATATATCTCAAAAATGTCAGGAAAGCAAAACCTTTTAATTTAGGAGAAAAGCATATAAGAAAGTAAGTGGGGTCACATCTCATTAAAGTGAAAACACCACTCCAGAAAGGAAAGTTCCCCACACTCTCAGGATGTCAAAAGGGCCTGGTGGAATGGTGATCAGTGGGCCCAGGGGAGCAGGGTACTGTGGACTAAGCCTTGGACTTGGGCGGAGTAGGAAAGCAAATTGGAGACAACCCTATGTAAAGCTGGGGCTGATAGAGAGCTGCACTATAACGGAGAGGGTGAAATTGATGAAAAAGGGCACAACCAAGATAGGAAGCAAAGAAAATCATCTGTCTCTCCAAAACAAGAGAACTAAGTCATCTACCATGACACAAATGTCTACTATGTACCAAAGAAAAAGCCAAAGCTGAGAATTTTAGTTAAAAGTGGATATGGATATGGATAGCACCCATGAATACTTGGCAGAAACAAAGACAATTCCTTTCTAGATAAAAAATATCTTCTACTCAAGCCTCACAGGACTTAGAGGTGATTGCCAGTATATGCTCACAACTTTCTTAAAAATCAGAACTACCAGCACTTTGGGAGGCTAAGGCAGGTGGATCACCTGAGGTCAGGAGTTCAAGACCAGCCTGTCCAACATGGTGAAATCCCATCTCTACTAAAAACACAAAACTTAGCTGAGCATGGTGGTGCATGCCTGTAATCCCAGCTACTCAGGAGGCTGAGGCAAGAGAATCGCTTGAACCTGGGAGGTGGAGGTTGCAGTGAGCCTAGATTGTGCCATTGCACTCCAGCCTGGGTGACAGAGCAAGACTCTGTCTAAATAAATAAACAAACAAATAAATAAATAAATATCAGAAGTAATCCAATAAATATATCACCTTCAGTGAAAATCAGCTGAAACACCAAACCAGACCCATAAAGGCTTCAGGTATTGGAATTATCAGATAAAGAACATAGAGTACCTATGTTAACATGTGTAAGGAAATCAGAGAAAGATCAAAACAAAACTACAAAAAATGACAAGGCAGACTTTTTAAAATAAAGAATTTCTAGAAATAAAATTATAAAACTAAAATTTCAAACTCAATGGAAATATAAAGCAGCAGATTACACAAACCTGAAGTGGAAATTAGTGAGTTGGATGACATATCTAAAAAAGAGTGTATGGACAATATGAGAGAAAGGTTAAGAGACATGGAGGAAAGAGTAAGAAAACCCAATATTTGTCTTTTCTGAGCTCTAGAAGTAAATTATAGGGAGAATGGGGAAGGGGAAACATTAAAAAAGATAATGGCTAAAAATTTTGCCAGATTATTGAAAGACATAAATCCTCAGATAAACATGTCCAATAAATCTTGAATAAAACAAATTATAATATAACCACACTGAAAGGAAGGAAGAAATCATAAGGCACAGATAGTTTAATCCTCCACCACAATAATATCCAGTAAGTAGATATTCCCTAAGATTCATGAATTATAAGATGGCAGGATGCACATATTATTTATAACACTAGTGATACACAAATGCTAGGCGAAAGATAGATTTAAATGTTGCCCCTGGGAAAGATCTGGGAGCAAGAAAGTGGTGGGATAGAGAAATGGTGCATTTGCAATAAGCATCTTTGCGATGTTTGAATTTCTAAACCAGGATCATGCATTAAAAATTAACTTAAAAAAAACTTAAATTAGTGGAGCTAAACATTATGCATATGTTTGTGAATAAAAAGGCTAAAATTTTCTATCACAGTTTTCAAAGAAAAAGTCTTATACTACCATAAAAAGATTGAAGAGGAATCCATATCTGTCTTTTCAGGCTGCTACCACAATATCTTAAACTGGTGTTAAAATAAAGCAAAATGAGAACAGCAAAATAACTTAGGTTATTTCTTGCAAATACCTCTGATAGTCATAAATAAAGCTTAAGCTGTCTTCCAAAAATAGTATAAGATGATTGCTTGCTACCAATCCTCTGCCATCTTGAAACCCCCATGGTAACAATGAATCATTGCAAATGCTAAACAACTACCTCATTTGCATTTTATAAGCCACCCTATAACGCCATGCCTCTGAGTTTCCTCTTATCACTTTCATCTAAGGATTCATGGTTTGCAAACTGTTCTTTTGTATCCACAATAAACTTTTAAAACTTTCAATTGTATCTGATTTTATTTTTGACACTGAGTAAAGTATAAATAACAGAAATTTCTTGTTTACAGTTCTTAACACTGGACAGTCCAAGACACAGACTCTGGTAGAGTCCATGCCTGGTGAGAGCCCACTTTCTGGTTCATAGCATTGTGTCTTCTCACAGGGGGGTAGTGAATGAACTCCCCTGGGCCTCTTTTATAAGGGCATTAACCCCACCTATGAGGGCTCTGCCTTTATGACCTAATCACCTCCCAAAAGGTTCTACCTTCTAATACCTTGGGATTAGGATTTCAACGTATGAAATGTGAGAGGGTGCAAACACTCAGACCATAGCAGCATCTGTATATTTTGTGTAAAAATAAAATATTTATGATTACAAAAAACTAAATTCAAGAAAACCCAGTAAGAGATAGTTTAGCCATAAAAGACAAATTAGCAATCTAAAAATTGGAAGCTATCCTATTTTATAGTAACACATGGGAAATGGAGTAGGCATATCAGACAAGGAAATAAACAAACAAAAAAAACACTTCAAACCCAGGCTCTATGATCCCACGATGCTTGCTCTAAACTACTCATGCCAATTTTTACCAAGCCTGATGTTTCCCTTGGAAGATTCAGTCACCTAACCTGGGTTGTGGGTTGTATTAAATTGATTTTTTATTATCTTACTCTAATCCTTATAATAGTTGTGATATATTTATATGGTAAATTATAAATATAATAGATTAATTGGTTGGTTTTTAAACAAATAGATTAGTTCATTGATCTACTCACTCCTGGTGATACAGAAAGCATGTGAAATTACTGTTACAGATTTCTAAGACACTCAGTAGTAGGCAACCTAAAAAACTAATTTACTACATGGGTAAGCCACCTTTTCCTTCTGGCATAGGTTATTTGTTCTTCCTTTCCACAAGTTTCCAATTGTGGTTACTAATGGGTGTGTTCAGCCCCATTTCTTAATAATTGACTGTTATCCCGCTAAATGACATTTTCAACTATCTACAAATGCCAGTGGAGTTGGATTTTTTTAATTTAAAAAATTGATCTACAGTCTGTCATCTCTTTACTTACTATATAATGAAGATTCCAGAAATTCAAAATGCAAACTGAATGTTCAGAAACTCTTCTAAGCCCAAATAGATAAATAAATGATCAAGTTTTATTGACCATCATAGTCCCCTAGAGGTGACTCATTTGTTTGCAGAGATTAAAATAGCATACTTTGGTATTCTCCACATGCAGATATACGCAGAGAGCATTTTGGTCAAAAGACAAGGAAAAGTATGATGTTGCAAGACAACTTGTATGCTAACCCCAGCTGCAGTTGGCAGAAAGATCAGGACTATTAAATGCAGGGGTGTTCTCTCTTCTTCCCCAGTGAGCGTCTGAAACTAATATAAGCTCTTGAATAGCTAAACATTCATAGATTTCAAAAGACAACTTCTTAGATCTTTTAAAGGTAGACATAAATTATGTGGCAAATAAAATTCACACATTGTAAAAAGAGACTCTCCACATTCTTGAAGTAATATTTAGGCAAAGTGAAAAAAAAAGTGTTGTAAGAAAGCTGATTTGGGGCACCAAAAAGGCCTATCAAGCTTCTTGCTCTACCCATTACTTCATTTAGTGGAAACTGTCACCCTCACACTACAGGCTCTGCCCCAGGAGCAACTTTAGGCAGTTCCTTACATATTGATGGTTTATTCCATAACAGCTACACATCTTTTCTGTGACCCAATCCACCTGATTGATCCAGGACAGCTAAGGGCTGAAAATTTCAAAGTTTGTCATCCCACTCAGTCGGTGACCAGGATTTAACAGAAGTCCTGCCCAATCAGAGATGACGATAAGCAATTTACCTGATCAGATTGTTGGGGTGGAGAATTCAAACCAGAAACAAAAGAAGAAAGTCAGTCGATTGATGAAAGGTACCAAAGTTGAAAAACATACAAAGAAAGAGCAACATAGATGTAATAATGCAATAGAAGCCATGGGTGAGACAGAAGACAAGAGCTAAAAGGGTCCGGGTGCGGTAGCTCATGCCTATAATCCCAGCACTTTGGGAGGCCGAGGAGGTCGGATCACGAGGTCGGATCACAAGGTCAGGAGATCGAGACCATCCTGGCTAACACGCTGAAACCCTGTCTCTACTAAAAATACAAAAAATTAGCCGGGCGTGGTGGTGGGCACCTGTAGTCCCAGCTACTCAGGAGGCTAAGGCAGGAGAATGGCATGAACCCAGGAGGCAGAGCTTGCAGTGAGCAGATATCGCGCCACTGCACTCCAGCCTGGGCAACAGAGAGAGACACTGTCTCAAAAAAAAAAAAAAAAGAGTTATTGAGCCATACAAAATCATCTCAAATTACTATCCCTAAGTGAAAAAACACCAGTCTGAAAAGATTACATACTATATAATTTCATTTATGTAAACTTATAAAAAAGGCAAAACATTATAGTTGATAAACAGATCAGTGGTTATCAGGCTGTTGAGGAGAGAGGAGGGTTTAACTGGCAAAGTACAGGCAATTTTTTAGGGAAGTGAAACTATTTTGTATTATTCTGTATTGAGGTATACATGACAATATGTATTTATCAAAACTCATAGAACTGTATAGCACAGAATGGATTTCAACATATGCAGTTTTTTAAAAAAACCATCTAGGAGATCAAGGGATTCCAAGATGTTACAAAATCATATAACTATATTATAAATATATAAAACAACCTCACTGAGGGGGTTGGGGGAGAAAGGTATTACACAAAGTAACTTTGGAAATGAGTGGAGACTGTAAGACAGGCAAAGGAACTTCACATGGGCAATGTACTCTATTGATAAACTCGTTTGCTATGGGCATAGGGGTTAACAATTCTGAAAGCATTATGCATGTAGGCTGAAATTAAATAATTAAGTAAAGGACAGTGGACAGTGGGAGCCAAGTTTCTCAGTTTTGGCCCAGGAGGTTACAGACAAACAAAAGAGGAAAACTAGAATGATCCATGTGGTATACTAGATTTGAGTTGGAAAAATCAATATGAACCCATGCTTTGCTTTGATATAAAAATGGATACATATAGAAATATTTTTAGATATGTATGTATAGGTTGATCATTACTAATTCAAAAATTCAAAATCCAGAATGTTCCAAAATCTAAAAATTTTGGAGAACATGATGTCACAAGTGAAAAAATTTCACACCTGACCTCATGAGATGGATTGCAGTCAAAACTCAGGTGCATAACACACAGTTTTCTTTTATTCAGCATCCTCAAAGGAAGAAGACTCTCCCAGCTTCCTTCAGCTGCGATATATCTTTCCCACACATTTCCAGATTTCCCCATGCAAACACGCCCACAAAAGGTAATAAAATGGCATGTATGGAGGCTGGATGTGCCAATAACAGATTCCCCATGATGCCCCACATGGAGCTAAGACTTATCTGTGTTACTCTCTGTTTTCGGCTTTTTGTTTTTTGCTTATTCTTTGCTCTTTGGCATAAAGATATTGTTGAAATGTCAACAAAGCCTGCAGATTCAACTATGGGTAAGATTGATAAGAAAAAGAGGAAGCATTTATGTTTATCTGTAGCACACAAAGTCAAGCTGTTGGAGAAACTGGACACCAGCGTAAGCGTGAAACATCTTACAGAAGAACATGGTGTTGGAATGACCACCATACACAAACTGAAGAAACAGAAAGATGAACCATTGAAGTTCTATGCTGATAGTAATGAACACAAATTAATGAAAAATAAAAAAAACTGAATAAAGCTAAAAATTAATATCTTGATCATGTATTGAAAGAGTGATCCATCAACACTGCAGTGAACACATGCCACTTAATGGTATACTGATCATGAAACAAGCAAAGTTCTATCATGGTGAACTGAAATTTGGAAGGAATTAAAAATACATGCAACAAGCTGGCTGCAGAAATTTAAGAAAAGACACAGCATTAAATTGTGAAAGATTTGTGGTGATAAAGCATCTGCCAATCATGAAGCAGCAGGGAAATTTATTAACTGATGAGTTTGCCAAAGTCATCACTGATGAAAATCTGGCACCAGAACAAGTGCTGATAAAACATCAATGCTTGGGCGTTATTGGTCCAAAAAGACACTTGCTACAGCTGACGAGACAGCCCCTCCAGGAATTAAGGATGCCAAGGACAGAATAACTGTGCTGGGATGTGCTAATGCAGCAGGCATGCATAAGTGTAAACTCTGCTTAGACAAAAGCTTGCATCCTCTCTGTTTTCAAGGAGTGAATTTCTTACGGGTCTATTATTATGCTAATAAGGAGTCATGGATCACCAATGACATCTTTTCTGATTAGCTTCACAAACATTTTGTTACAGCACCTCCTGCTGATTGCAGGGAAGCTGGATGGATAATGACTAAATGGCAAGAATGTGTTATTCCTTCACAACTATTTGGCTGATCCTCCAGCTGAAATTCCCATAAAAAATAATGTCTATACCATGTACTTTTTCCCAAATATGACTTCGTTAATTCAGCCAATGTGACCAGATCACATTACATAAAAAAGATTACATATAAAAACACTTTCTTGAGCAGCAGGCTAACAGCAGTGAACAGACACTTGGGTATGGAAGGTTTTCAAGAGAAAGTTAGCATGAAAAATGCCATATATATGCTGTTGCCAATCCTTGGAACACAGTGACTGCAGACATAGTTGTTGCATGCCTGGCACAACTTCTGGCCTGTGAGTATGTTCAGTGATAATGATGAACAAGGTGGTGACTTTGAAGAATTTTGCACGTCAAGTGAGAAAAAAAATGATGCATGACGTCCTTACATATGCAAATAATATATTTTCAGAGTCCATCAGTAAGTTGAACAAACTGCGTATCTAATAAGATTTTATTAACTCTTATTTTAAGTTCGGGGTACATGTGCAGATTGTTTATACAGGTACACTCACATCATGGGAGTTTGTTGCACAGATTTTTTCATCACCCAGGTACTAAGCCTAGTACCCAATAATTATTTTTTCTGATCCTCTCCCTTTTCCCACCCTCCACCCTCTGGTAGGCTCCAGTGTCTGTTGTTCCCCTATATTTGCCCATGAGTTCTCACCATCTAGCTCCTACTTATAAATGAGGACATGGTGTATTTGGTTTTCTGTTCCTGAGTTCGTTTTCTAAGGCTAATGACCTCCAGCTCCATCCATGTTCCTGCAAAGGTAATTGTCTCGTTCTTGTTTACAGCTGCATAATGTTGCATGGTGTGTATGTATCACATTTTCTTTATCCAGTCTACTATTGATGGGTTTTTAGGTTGATTCTATGTCTTTGCTATTGTGAATAGTGCTGCAAGGAACATACGCATGCATGTAATTTTATGATAGAACAATTATATTCTTGTGGGTATATATCCAGTAATAGGATTGCTGGGTTGAATGGTAGTTCTGTTTTTAGGTCTTTGAAGAATTGCCACACTGTTTTCCACAAGGGCTGAACTAATTTACACTCCCACCAACAGTGTATAAATGTTCCTTTTTCTCCACAACCTCACCAGCACCTGTTATTTTTGGACTTTTTAGTAATAGCTATTCTTACTGGTGTGACATGTTATCGCATTGTAATTTTGATTTGCATTTCTCTCATGATCTGTGATGTTGAGGTTTTACACATCAATAATGAGGCAGTAGTTGTGCAGTCATTGACCAATGGAGCCAAAAAGGTTCTGAATCAAGATGATCTTGATGAGAGTGATGATAAAGATGACGTCATTAACACTGCAGAAAAACTGCCTGTAGACAATACGTGAAAATGTGTGATGGGCTTATTGAAGGACTAAAACAGCATGTATTTATAACAGAACAAGAAATCATGTCAGTTTATAAAATTAAAGAGAGGCTTCTAAGACAAAAATAATTCTTAAGGAGGCAGACAACTCTGGAGGAAACATTTTTAAAAGCCATCCGGCAGAATGCCTCTTATCCCTAGGGGACTCATTTCCTGGTCTTTCAAATGCTTCTGATGTTTCTTCTCACATAAAAATATAAAATATAGCATACAATAAGCTTTTAATCAAAACACGGCATCAGAGGAGGAGACTGAAAGCTTACTGTTGTTGCTGCTGTTGTTGCTGTTGTTTAACAGCTGATCCAGCTATTCTTGGGTTTGGTTTTACTGCACAAAGGACATGTCATATTTTTTTACTGTTAAGTACTTACATGAATAAGTGTAATAAAATGATTATTGATCAGTAGCATGTAAATTCAGAGTCAGGAATTATGGTGATGCCAAACAACCACAGATTATCCACAAAGGTGGACATAGTGGCACCTTTGCTTTCTGATGATTCCATGTAAACAAACTTTGTTTCATGTAAAAAAATTATTAAAAATATTATATTAGCCAGGTGTAGTGGCACATGCTTATAATCCCAGTGACTTAGGAGGCTGAGACAGGAGAATTGCTTGAACCCGGGAGGTGGAGGTTGCAGTGAGCCAAGATTTGTGCCATTGCACTCCAGCCTAGGTGACAGAGCAAGACTTTGTCTCAAAAAAAATACATACATTATATTAAATTACTTTCAGGCTATTTGTATAAGGTGCATATAAACATAAATAAATTTTAGGTTTAGACTTGGATCTCATCTCCAAGGTATCTCATTATGTGCACGCAAATATTCTAAAACCAAAAAAATCTGAAATCTCAAACATTTCTGGTCCCAAGCACTTCAGATAAGATACTCAACCTGTATACGTGGATTAGTATGTACACCTATATTTTCTTGCTCTGATAGTTGAAAGAAGTAACAACATCACATTAGCAATGAGTAGACCCAGATCCCAGGTCTTGGTTTCTAATACTGTTCTTCAATACAAACAAACATCACTCTTCAGAGAAATGGTTGATTCCAGGGCTAGGGTGGAAAATATACAAGATGATCCTGGAGCACTTTGTAGTGCCACTAAGTAAGGAAGTACTCAAAAAAATTCATGATAATGAATGTATGTCAAAGAAACACAGGAGCTAAGTGAAAAAGCTCCCAATGGCCAAAGCTGGAACAGTTTGTGCAAAATAAAAAACAGTAGTATTGGGTTATAACCCAAGTATAAAATAAATATTCATGAGTCCATTTACATGTAAATAAATGGCTACATAAGTAAATAAATGAAGAGAACAGACAAATCTCTCTTGCAGAAGAATTCCAAATATTTTATGTACTCTACCCTCATCGAGGTAGAGCATCACTCATAGTGACTTCCTTCCAAAAAAGACAGTTCGGAAAAGAGCTGGGGTAGAGCAACTTTCAACAGCAAAATCCGACAAACACTACTTCAGCTACCTGATCAAGGTTAACATCAACAGCGGTAAGTGATATTGATAGCATTTACCCTGACATGATGTGATGAGAATGGCATTTTACCTCTGTGATCTTGCTCTCAAATACCCATAACCTCTGTTTAATTGTGAGAAAAACATAAACCCAAATTGAGGGACATTTTACAAAATATCTGATCAGTACTCAAAACTGTCAAGGTAATAAAAAGTAAGAAAACTCTAAGAAACTATCCTAGCCAAGAGAAGACTGAGCAGACATGAGGACAAAATTTAATGGGATATCATGTATGAAATTCAGAGATAGAGAAAGGATAACAGGGAAAGACTAACGGAATCAAAATAAAATGTGGAATTTAATTAATAATAATGTACTCATATTAGTTCATTAATTGTGACAAATGTACCAAACTAATGTAGGAGATTAACAATAAGGGAAACTGAGTGCATGTTATATGGAAATTATGTGTACTATCTTCACAATGTTTCTGTACACTTAAACTATTTAAAATAAAAAATTAATTTTTATAAAAGCAGTCTGACTGCAGGGTGCATGCTCTTAAACCTAGGCAATACTGCCTTTTTTATATATGAAATTCCTATTTGACTAGCTATCATCTGCTTCCCCAACAGTAGGGGGGTAGTTGTAACTTTCATTATAATTTCAAAACTAATTTTCTCCCAAAGATGATTAATTTTAAGTGATAATAAACATCAAATTTTTAAATCTAAATCTCTTTTTCCTTTGTAGACAGCCACTTAGTTGTTTTTGTGTCATTGAATACTAAACCTAAACTCTGAATTTGTGCTAGAATGAAGTTTGTTGTCCTGTATAGCAAAGAGCCATTCAGCATTTACCAGGGCTATTAAACCATATTGCTGCATCGTTCACAATAGTTGAAGTTGTTAGATCACTTTCCTACTGTTTGATTCCAGGCTTTAACAAGTATGTATTGGCACCGAAGCAGAATATGAAGTTGGAATGATCAGTTATTTCCATTATATTATAGACAATATATTTTTAAAAGCTATAGCAATTATTATTTTTTAAATTTTGAATTTTTGTGGGTACAGTAGGTGTATATATTTATGAGATAAATGAGATGTTTTGATACAGGCATGCAATGCATACTAATCACATCATGGAAGATGGGGTATCTGTATCCTCCAACATTTATCCTTTGTGTTACAAACAATTCAATTATATTCTTCTAGTTATTTTAAAATGTACAACTACATTATTATTGACTATAGTCACCCTGTTGTGCTGTCAAATACTAGGCCTTATTCATTCGTTCTATTTTTTGTACCCATTAACCGTCCCCACATTCCCCTAGCCACCTCCCCCTACCACAACCCTTCCCAGCCTCTGATAACTATCCTTCCACTCTCTATCTTCATAGGTTCAATTGTGTGATTTTTAGGTCCCACAAATAAGTGAGAACATGTGATGTTTGTCTTTCTGTGCCTGGCTTATTTAGCTTAACATAATGACCTCCAGTTTCATCCATGTTGTTGCAAATGACTGAATCTCATTTTTTATAGCTAAATAGTACTCCACTGTGTATAAATACTACATTTTTTTAACGATTCATCTGTTGATGAACACAGGTTGCTTCCAAATCTTGGCTATTGAAAACAGAGCTGCAAGAAATATGGGAGTGCACATATCTCTTCGATATATTGATTTCCTTTCTTTTGCGCATATACCCAGCAGTGGGATTGCTACGTTGTATGGCAACTCTATTTTTAGTTTTTTGAGAAACCTCCAAACAGTTCTTATTTTATTTTATTTTACTTTATTTATTTATTTATTTATTTTTGAGACAGAGTCTCGCTCTGTCACCCAGGCTGGAGTGCAGTGGCGCGATCTTGGCTCACTGCAAGCTCTGCCTCGCGGGTTCATGCCATTCTCCTGCCTCAGCCTCCCAAGTAGCTGGGACTACAGGCACCTGCCACCATGCCCAGCTAATTTGTTGTATTTTCAGTAGAGACGGGGTTTCACCATGTTAGCCAGGGTGGTCTCGATCTCCTGACCTCATGATCCGCCCGCCTTGGCCTCCCAATATTTTACTTTTTTTAAGACGGAGTCTCACTCTGTTGCCCAGGCTGGAGTGCAGTGGTGCGATCTCAGCTCACTGCAAGCTCTGCCTCAGCCTCCCGAGTAGCTGGGACTACAGGCGCCCGCCACCACTCCTGGCTAATTTTTTTGTATTTTTAGTAGAGACGGGATTTCACGGTGTTAGCCAGGATGGTCTCAATCTCCTGACCTTGTGATCCACCCACCTCAGCCTCCCAAAGTGCTGGGATTACAGGTGTAAGCCACCGCGCCCAACCCAAACAGTTCTTATTATTATATTTTTTCAAAATCTTCTTAGCCTAAATTAGGCAAATCTTTCTCATAAATTTTCTGATCTTCTCAGTATTACAACAAATAACACACACACTAAATCCCTACATTTTGTTCTAAATTATAAGTGATGTAATAAATCTCTCCCTGAATCTGACTATGATATGTATTGTTACATATGAATAATTCTATAATCCAGGATATACAGTGAAAGAGCTCCCAGTAATTACCAAGTCAGAGAAGGTTTAATTCAGAATATCCACATTATCATAATTTGCTGCAACTCAAGCAAATCTTGATTTATTTTTCTTTTGAGAAAACTACAAATGGAATTACCAATGGAATTTTGTGTTTTGCTTAATCTAGTAACTATAGCTAGAGTCTGCAAAAGATAATTTAAATTCAGTCTTGGCAGATGGAAGATACGCTAATTTTAATTCAAGCTATTTCAAGAAATCATTATATATTACTGGGAATTTTAAAAGAAGTGTCTCGATGGACAGTGTGCTCCATACTTAAAACGGGAAAATACTCCTGGAAGTTAATAGGTCCCATAGCTTTCAGTAATAATACATAATTAGAATTAAGTGCCACAAATATACACATTATTTTTTAAAGATATATAATTTAGAAAGAATTTTCTTAGCTTTTTTTAATTCAGATCCCGGCCCTCTATTAAACTAGCCTATTTTGATTCCTACTCTGTCAGTCACTTTGGGAAATCAATGACCAGAGCATTCTGCTCTGATGAAAGAAACAGACATGCTAAATATATTAATTACTTCAACACAATAAGATATGATAGGCAAAAGGGAACAATAATGTAAATGAAAAAGTCTGGCAAAAGCACCACAGAAAATTTAATATTTGAGCTAAGTCTTGAAGGATAAATAGCACATCAACAGGTGAAAAATAAAAAGAATGACATTTTAGACACAGGGAATTGCCTGAACAAGCCAGCCCATAGCTTACTCTTGGAACTGTCAGGCATCTATGAAGGAGAGAGGTGGGTGAGAACAAGAAAAGAGACAACACCAGAAGGTGAGTGAGCGCCATTGTAGAAAGTCTTATAAATCATGCTAAATATTTTCTACTGTATTCAGTAGACAAGGAGTAATTAATAGAATTTTTAAGTGATTCAGGGAAGTGATCAAATTCTTTTTCTGGTAGTTTTGAGGGAAGACTTGAGAAACAGCAGACACTGGAGCCAGTTAGGTTTCTGTCACGATGCTATATGGAATACATCATTAACTAGGCAGTACCAGTTTGGAAATGGAGAAGAAAATCCTGATGAGAAAGACATTTGAGATAAGGAATCAAAAGGACATTTACCAGTCATGCACCAAGGACACTTATCAGAAAGAAGAGAAGTACTTTTAGGATGAGAGACTTGATAAGGATTTTAGGCTGATGGGAAACAGTCATAAGAGATGAATTTTTGAAGTTTCTAAGAGAAGGGAGATGGGATGAGGTTTTTTTAAAGGTGAAATTGCAAATCCTACGTAGAAATAAGTATAGATCTTTCCTAGAGACAAGAAGGAAGTATGAATTCAGATAAAGATAATTTGATGTTAAGGATGGAAGAAACTTGAACAGAAATCATCATTTTTGCCATTGTGATAGGAGCAACAAAAGAAGCATGAACTTAAACAGAGAAGTGAAAGCTGAAAAGTTACACTGAGGAAGGGAAAAGAAAGAAGACTTGGAACTGAGGAGCCTAAAAAAGATCAGGATCATGTATGAGATGAATGCTAACTCACAGGTGTGCAGGAAAGTGTTCACTCAGCAGGCCTGGGTTGCTCAAACTGAACATTTCCAAGAAAATCCTGTCTTCAGGATTGGCCCTGGAAGACGAGCTCTGAGCCTTTGAAAGTTTCTGCCTGATAAGAGTCCTTTGTATGCCTGAGGCCTTGGGCCATGCAGCACTGGTTTGATCATAACGTTTATGCTGACAATATGATCTATTGTGAATGATTTTTCTAATGGTTGCATATGAATGACATGATTTGCTTTGAGGTGCTGGAGTAGGAGCAGCTGAGGTCAGTCAGACAGTCATTGCATGTCTTTGTGATAAATCTCCAAAAATAACCCTCAATACCATGATTCAGAAGAGCTTATCTGGTTGGCAACACATCACATATGTTGCCACACATCCTTGGAAGAATTAAGCACAACCATGCAACTCCCCTGTGAAGGACACCTGCAAGCTGATGCCTGGTTTCTCCTGGATTTTGCCTCATGCACCTTTTCTCTTAGCTTATTTTAATGTGTATCCTTTTACTGTAAGAAACCACAGCCATGAGTTAGTGAGTTTTCTGAATCCTGCAAGTCCGCAAGTCCTTCTAGTAAATTATTGAGCCTGAGGGTGATCTTAGGGATTCCTGGGAATTCTATAGAATTACCCATTCCCCAACTCCAAGTCAAAAACAGTGAGTAGAGGTTGACTGAAAGTTTTTCTCAATCGCAGGACAGTAAGTGAAAAGAGTTGCGGACACTGAAGACAGAGTTACAGAAAAAAATGCCACAGAATCCAGCCTGAATAAGCATTAACATGAAGTCAAGATGGAACAGCTGGATGAAAGAAGAGTAGTCCCTGTAGTTACTGATAAGGTCAGAAAGAAGAATAGTGGCAGTAAAGGATTGAAAGTAGTGAGGACATGATGTTGGAGTATAGCACTTCAGAAATGATGGGTAAAGCTGCAAAGAATCCTAAAGTTTAGTCTGCACTACGGAGCTAGTAAACTGATTGACAGTGAAGGTAAAAGCAAATATAGTTGAGAGGATTCAGAAGCTATGATGCTAATGCAGTCCAGGGTAATGAACATGCAAGCAAATAGAGGAAAACAGTGAAATAAATGAATATCAACGTTCCTGATGGTGAAGCAGTGTTGTATTAGTCCGTTTTCAAGCTGCTGATAAAGACATCCTTGAGACTGCGTAATTAATTAAGAAAAAGAAGTTTAATGGACTCACAGTTCCATATGGCTGGGGAGGCCTCACAATCATGGCAAAGGCAAAAGGCATGTCTTACATGGAGGCAGACAAGAGAGAGAATGAGAACAAAGTGAAAGGGATTTCCTCTCATAAAACCATCAGATCTTGTGAGACTTAATCACTACCATGAGAACAGTATGGGGAAAACCACCTCCATGATTCAATTATCTCCCACCAGGTCCCTCCCACAACACGTGGGAATAATGGGAGCTACAACTCAAAATGAGATTTGGGTGGGGACTCAGAGCCAAACCATTTCATTCTGCCCATAGCCCCTCCCAAATCTCAAGTCCTCACATTTCAAAACCAATCATGTCTTCCCAACAGTCCACCAAAGTCTTAACTAATTTCAGCATTAACTCAAAAGTCCACAGCCCAAAGTCTGATGTGAGACAAGGCACACCCCTTCCACCTATGAGCCGGTAAAATTAAAAGCAAGTTAGTTACTTCCTAGATACAATGAGGGTACAGGCATTGGATAAATACACCCATTCCAAATGAAAGAAATTGGCCAAACCCAAGGGGCTAAAGAGACAGTGAAATCCAAAATCTAGCAAAGCAGTCAAATCTTAAAGCTCCAAAAGTATCTCCTTTGACTCCATGTCTCACATCTAGGTCATGCTGATGCAAGAGGTGGGTTCCCATGATCTTGGGCAGCTCCACCACTGTGGCTTTGCAGTATACAGCTTCTCCCCAGCTGCTTTCACAGACTGGCATTGAGTGTCTGTGACTCTTCCAGGTGCACAGTGCAAGCTGCAGGTGGATCTACCATTCTGGGATCTGGAGGACAATGGCCCTCTTTTCACAGCTTCATTAGGCCCCAGTGGGGACTCTGTGTGGGGGCTTTAACCCCACATTTCCCTTTGGCATTGCCATAGCAGAGATTCTTCATGAGGGCTCCACCCCTGCAGCAAACTTGTGCATGGACATCCAACTGCTTCTATACATCCTCTGAAATCTAGGCAGAGGTTCCCAAACCTCAATTCTTGACTTCTGTGCACCTGCAGGCTCAACACCATGTGGAAGTTGCCAAGGCTTGGGGCTTGCACCCTCTAAAGTCACAGCCTGAGCTGTACCTTGGCCCCTTTTGGCCATGGCTAGAGTGGCTGGGACACAGGGCACAAAGTCCCTAGGCTGCACACAGCAGGGGCGCCCTGGGCCCGGCCCATGAAACCTTTTTTTCTTCTGTGACGATAAGGGCTGTCTCAAAAGTCTCTGACATGCCCTGGAGACATTTCTCCCACTGTCCTGGTGATTAACATTTGGCTTCTTGTAACTTACGCAAATTTCTGCAACTAGCTTGAATTTCTCCTCAGAAAATGGGTTTTTCTTTTCTATCTCATTGTCAGGCTGCAAATTTTCTGAACTTTTATGCTCTGCTTCTCTTTTAAAACTGAATACTTTTAACAGCACCCAAGTCACCTCTTGGATGTTTTGCTGCTTAGAAATTTCTTCCACCAGATACCCTAAATCATTTCTCTCAAGTTTAAAGTTCCACAAAACTCTAGGGCAGGAGCAAAATGCCACCAGTCTCTTTGCTAAAACATAGCAAGAGTCACCTTTATTCCAGTTTCCAATAAGTTCCAAAACTGTACTCCTGCATAATAATAAATCTCAGTTAATGGTGACTTCATTCTTCTGGCTGCTTAAGCCAAAAACCTTGGAGTTATCCTTTACTCAGGTTTTTCTCAAACCAAATATTCAATCTTCTAACATATTATGTCAACTCTGGTTCAAAATACATTCAGCTGCAACCATTGCTCACTACTTCCAAGCCACCGGTATCACGTGCCTGGTTCTTTTCCTCATCCTCATGCTCCATCCCAGCATATTCTACTCAGCAGCAAGAGGGATCCTGGTAAAACACCATCAGGTCATGTCATTTATCTCCCAGAACTACCATCTCACTGGGCACAAACATCCAAATCTGCCAGTGGCTTTCAGGGACCTGCATTTACTAAGCCAGTAGCATCCTCACTGCACTTCCCCTCACCCCCTGTTCCCCAGCCTTACTGGCCTCTTTGGTGCTCCCTGGCTTTCTACACCTACTGATCTCTCTTCTTGGAACATTAGTCTTCCAGATAAGCATGTTTCTCTCCTTCAGCTTCTTAGAGTTTTTGCTCAAATATAATCCTCCAGTTGAGACTTTCTCTACTAACACTTTTTACTATTTACAATTGCACTACACCCACTTCACCGCCTGGCAATTCCTGTCTCCTCCCTTGGTTTTAGTTTTTTTCTCCCTAGCACTAGTCACCTTCTGACAGCTCTCTCTCTCTCTCTCTCTCTCTCTCTCTCTCTCTCTCCGTAATTTATTCATTTAGGATTGCTCTTTCTTTCTAGTATGTAAGCCCCAAGGAGCAAGGAGATTTTCCATTCACTACTGTTTTTCTAGTTCCAAGAACTGAAGCTAGCACAGACTATTAAGTACTCAACACAGACTGTATTTGTTGAATGAATGAGTGAATGAATGAATGAATGTCTGAAAAGCAATGGAAAGTGTTACATAACATCATTTTGTAATCAGCAGACTCACCATTAAACCCAGCCCTTGGACACATCCTGTTATAACCTTGTCTGGAAGCAGCAAGTGTAAGGACCGAGAAACAGCTGCCCAATAGAGCACTGTCCTCCTAGTGAATTATGCAATGCTTCAACCATTTAATTCATTGTACATTGTCATCAGATAATGGCTTGTACAAGCCTAATTTCCTCAGGGGGAAGAATTTCAGCTTCCTAAACAAGAAAAACCTTTAATTATCTATTCATTTAACTATGAAGGAAAAAAGGACTATTTCTGCATTTTTTTTCTTCTTGGAAAACTGGGCTTCGTTGGTTGTCTTTGATAACTTAAACATATGGACTGTGTTTTTAAAATTACTTTATTATATTCATTTTTACATGTATTTATGGAGCACCTACAATGTGTTTATTTATTTATTTAGTCATAAAAATGGTTATTAAATATCTGATATGTGCCAAGGGATGTGCTACTCAGTAAAACTGACATACTTATTTTACTGGGTTTCAATGTTCATTACAATAAAAAATATATTTAATAAATAAATAAATAACTGGGACTTTAGAATTGTTGTATTCTACATTTTGTGCATATTAATCCTGGAAGTGAACAATGGTTCACCACATGCCATTCAAAGACTATGCCTCCAGAAATCCACTAGGACATCTCTGATGCTCCCATGTTGTTTTCACTATGAATGCACAATTGTAACTGCAGCCTGAAAAGTGCATAGAAATCACAAGCTATATAGCCTTCAGGAAAGAAGGTCTAGGTCACAGTATGAAGATCTGTGTCACATTAGAAAGCAAGACTCCTGAGCCAATAGAGGGCAAAAGGAATCTTGCATGTGCAGTGGAAATGACAGATAACAGTTTTAGCATTGGGACCAACCTTGGGGGCAGGAATGATTAGAGCTTATCTCACTAACCCTCCAGCCACCATATTGAGGTAGCCACAGCTGGATGGAATGAACTTCATGCAGTGCATCTGAGCAATCAACAAGAGGAGTGGCCTGCTAAAGACACCCAGTGCTTCTCCTAGACCTCCTTATATCCCTTTTGCCATTTCTGTACTTTGCTGCCTATTTTCTTCCAATGGCCAGCACCTGACACTCGTCTTAGGACAACTGCCCTCAGGGGTCCCTGAAGACCACTTGCCTGCAGCCATCATGGAAATCCACGATGGTGAATTCTCATCTCAAGGAGGAAAGCCCAGCTCCTTGGCCTCCAGTGGGGACACACTGAGGCTTAACCCACACACCAGAGTACCCTTGCAGAATCAGGCTGACACTATCCTCAACAACTCATTAGCTTCATCCCCATCCCTGCCCTGCTTCTTCAGCCTTCTTATAAATTTCTCTTGGGAAAACTTCCCTAATAAATCATTTGCCACTAATACTAATCTCAAAGATCACTTCTGGAGAACCCAATCTAGGTCACCCTCTTAGTCTCATTTTCAGGCATTGCCCATAGAGCCCCCCTTTTCTTATTCTATGGTGACATAGTGAATTCATAGGCAATCCCTTAGTGACATTTAGCAAGTGACAATATTGCTTTCCAGGAGGCAGCCCATAGAGTTTAACTCTTCCACAATATTATTTTACTGAGGATATATATAGATAAATAGATACAAACTCTCTCTATAGAGAGTTTAACTCTTCCACAGTATTATTTTACTGAGGATATATGTGTGTGTGTGTGTGTGTGTATGTTTTAGGTTGCAAGGGGAAAGTAACATAAAACCTTTGAATGCTCTAGAATACTGTTTTTGCATTTCCTTCTTAATTCTTATATGACTACAACCCCAAGAAGGTTTTCTTTTCCTGGGTTGCTTTCTGAAGGAGCTCATCCTGCTACAACATCACTCCCACAATGTGTTTAGTTTCGGCAGCTCAGTTGGAGTCTGCCTTGCAATAAATGAACTTTCACTCTCAGCTCATATATGGGGTGACAGCAGTGTTGTCTTCAATTGTCTTTATGACAGGGCTCTGGTTCCTACCTGGTTGATTCCAGAGTGCATGTCTACCCAGAAGTTGGTGGCGAGCCACGCAGGTGGCCTGCCTGAACTCTTGAATGCAGCAAGCTCTGCGTACTCATCTGGTCCAGGCAGGCCAACTGCTATAGGGAGAGGTGAACACAGTCCTTAGAATTAAAGGATTCTGTGGCTGGAAGATCTTGCAAGTCATCCTGGTTCAATCCCTACTTTCTGATGAGAAAATTGAGGCTCCTCATTGTCACACAATGTTTTGGTGCAAGATCTGAGATCAGAATCGGTGTTTAGACCTTCAGTCTACCCTGCTTCATATAGAACTGGATTTTGTCTTTTTCCTTTAAAAGAGGGCCCTTTAAGGTGGGGAACGTCACACACCAGGGCCTCTCAGGGAGTGAGGGGCTGGGGGAGGGATAGCATTAGGAGAAATACCTAATGCAAATGACAAGTTGATAGGTGCCGCAAACCAACATGGCACATGTATACCTATGTATCAAACCTGCACATTGTGCACATGTACCCTAGAACTTAAAAGTATAATAAAAAAAGAAAAGAGGGCCCTTCAAATTTCTGCCTGTCACAGGAGTAGTTTGTACCATTCCCTATATGAGAAAGACAGATGGGAACTTTCCAGGTGAGTAACAAGTTTGACTTTTCATTCAGCAAATGTCTAGAGTGGGTGAAGATAGAAATGTCTATTTTATTCCACATTGACCAGTAAATGACCTGCTGTACAAACTGCTCAGCAATTCTCCTCATTTTGCAGATGAGAAAATAGAAGTTCTGTAAGTTGTAATGACTTAACCTGAGACCATATGATAAAGAATATTTTCAGGGTGCAAACCCCAGTGTCTCTATTGTCAAAGCTTGCACTCCACATACCACTCTTGCCTCTCCAAAGCCTCACACCATTTGCTTTTTAGCTTGGCACAGATCTTACTAAAATGTCTTTGCCCACTTTCCTGCTTTGGTAATACAGTGGAGTGGTCAGAGTTGAAGTCTTCTTTGATGCATTGGGACCATGTTGTGCCACAGACAATTGTTCTTGGGCATGAATTTTTCTTGTACAGGTCCGTGCATGTAACTACCTTAAGGAGACAGGATTGTCCTAAATCTGCACTGACCACGTCCTTGAATATTGTTTTCCTCCTGATTTTAGGCATGTATCATGTAGGATTGATCCACATGTGGATGCACTTATGTCAACAAAAAGCATGCATAATTTCAAACATTCAGGCCTTGGTCTGCTCTTGCTCATAGCACCTCCACACAGCCAAGGCAGAATTCCCACTTGGGAACCAGAAGCTTTGCAAAGGAACTCCATTGGCATGTATTAGAATGATGGTTGTTTTGACAGACCCAAGACTTCACTGAGCTCAACTGCACACAGATATTAATGCTGAGTTTCAAATATATTGAAAGCGGAAGAAGAACAGATTGTTCCTCTGTGTAGTGGTTTCGTTCTGAAGAACTCTCTTTGAAGTCAAGGAAATGGATGCCTGCAACAGACAGAGAGTGCAGTGGAGAATGGCACTCATGTGTCACTCTTAAATACTTTCAACTTGGCTATTTTTAAGTCAAATGTCTTCAAATATGTCAAAAGCACTTGTTCTAAATTAAGAATAAAGGCCATGGCAAGTTGTGACTTTTTTTTTAACTAAGTCAGTTTTTTAGCTCTTTAAACATGACTGAATCCATATGGAAACTTTTGTTCAATATGAAAACCATATTTTTCCATCTTCCTGAATGGCCAGTCCAAATTTCCTCATGCTTAAATATTTTAACATATATACAGATATGTAAACACATTGAATGTAAATATGTATATGTGTATCTGTGTGAGTTAATCCATGTATCGTGTGTTTATGTGTGTATATGTGTATATCAAGTATAGAAAGTGTTCATTTTAAGGCCAGTTTTGATTGAAAAATTTAATATACTTTATTAGTAAGTGCCATAACTAGGATGTTTCTATTTCAATGTCAAAATACAGCAACAATAAAATTATAACAATTATGTTCCATTGAAGGTATCCATGATATTTGGACAAAAAAATTGCTTTCTTGACCTGTTAGTGACTTTCTCAGTACAGTAAATTATTTTTGGCCAATATGTTAAAGTAAAATTTTCATAACAACACACACACACACACACACACACACATACACTCACACAACCTGTTGCAGGATAATAAAAAGAGAAACTGCAGACCCGAGAAAGTAGTGTTGGAAGTACCAGTTGGAATATCCAAAAATTCACAAATCAAAGACAAATTTTTAGTCGTAACAGTATAGAGAGATAGTACTGTAACATGGCGGGCAATCCAAGCCCCAAGCATTCAAAATTCATTTTGGGCAGGATTTCTAAAAATGGGAAACAAAACAAAACAAAACAAAAACGCCAGGGAGCCTTAAAAGGTAGTTCTCTAAGTTACCAAAATCGTATTGTTCTCCAGAATATATCATTACAACTAAAACAGTGTTGTACATGCAGACCCATCCAAATTATGTTTGCCCATGAGCTCCATAAAGAAGCCAAATATGTGTGACTCTGTTGCCCTGCAACAGGCATCTCCTGACTCCTCTGGCTGGTCATCTCACTCCCATTATTACTCTTCAGTAGAAAATAACTTTGGGGTAACAAGGAAGGCAGGATAAAATACACAAATAAACTTGGTAGAAGCATTTAAAAAATGGGAAAAAACTGTGTTGAGGTAAAAGACAAAGCTGATGATGTCCTAAATGGAGGCATTTTTATTAACTCATGGTCTGTATTCAGTAACAGTTTCATTTATTTATTCATTCATTTATTTCAAGCTATGCATTGAGCAACGTCTCAATGTGCCAAGCAATATGCACAGTGGTTACAGTGATAAATAAGACAGAAAAGGCTTCTGCCTCAATAAAGTTTACAGTTTAATGGCAAAGGCAGGCAAAGATGAAAGAAGTAAAATTGTTATAATTATGTTCCATTAAAAGTATCTATGATATTTGGACAAAGAAATTGCTATCTTAACCTATTAGTGATTTTCTCAGTGAAATAAATTATTTTTGGCCAACTTGCTAAAGTGAAATTTTTACTGGGGAAAGTATGACATATTTATTGAACAGCAAGAAATTCTGACCAGAATTCAGTGACCAAAGAAACACATATCAATGAGTAGGATAAGGAGAGATTATGGAGGCTTGCAAGAGGTATTCAAATTGGATTACGGGTGGAGGCTTAGTCAATTTTTAATATGAATGATATGGTAAAAACATTGTTTGAGGGCCGGGTGCAGTGGTTCATGCCTGTAATCCTAGAACTTTTGGAGGCCAAAGCGGGTGGATTGCCTGAGCTCAGGAGTTCGTGACCAGCCTGGGCAACATGGTGCAACCCCGTCTCTACTAAAATACAAAAAATTAGCCAGGCATGGTGGCATGCACCTGTAGTCCCAGCTACTTGGGAGGCTGAGGCAAGAGACTTGCGTGAACCTGAGAGTCAGAGGTTGCAATGAGCCAAGATCGTGCCACTGCACTCCAGCCTGGGCAATACAGCGAGACTCCATCTCAAAAAAATAATTATTAAATAATACATACATCAATAAATAAATAAATAAAATGTTGTTGAGGAAAACTGGCGTCATCATTGCAGGCAGAGAAGAGATCAACTAGGTTTCTGACATCCAAGATTAGGCTATGTTCACCCAATCCGTGCAAATATATGACTCTACTCCTTCACTCTAGCCAACAGGTTTAAACTTACTTTTTTCTTCTTTGTCTGCCTTTGCGATTAAACTGTAAACTTCATGGAGGCAGAAGCTCTTTCTGTCTTATTTATTACCATAACCACTATGCACATTACCTGGCACATTGAGAAGTTGCTCAATACATAGCTTGAAATAAATGAACGAATAAGTGAATGAAGCTATTACACAACATAGACCATGAGATAATAAAGGTTTAAATTAATATTATGGATACAAAAAGAGAGGAAGAAATATTGCAAACATTGAAAATTAGATTAGCATGATTTTATATAGAAGATGCAAGAGGGGCTGATACAAAGATATTAACAGTTTGCATCTGTACAGAACTTGATAATTTACACAGTATTTTCACAAATGACTTAACAATTTTGAACAACTTTGCCCCATGTTTTCCATCCCAAACAAACAAAATTATGTTGACGATATTGAGGAAATCCAAGACTTGAGCTGCAGGACCATTTGGAGGGATATGTTAAGTTCAGTTGTAGTCACACTGAATTTGAAAATAAGGCAGAATGTTGAAATGAAAATATCTAGTATTAAATTGAAAATATGGAACACTGACATGAAAGAACAGTTCTGGAGATACAAACTGATTGTCTTTCAGGGCTGAAAAAGCAAGGAGACACTTTCAACCAAAACCCAAGTCAGTTTAATAATATGTTTTCATTCTCCAATTTTGAAATTTCCACTTTAGGGTATCAATTGCATTTTTTAATTTGTATATTCAAGTAAACTAAAAACTCCTATTAGCTTCAAGGCTAATACATTTTCAACTTCAAAAAAAAAAAAAGAAATGCGATACCAGAAAAAATGGCTGATAGGAGGTAGGACTAAATTGCAGCTCCCACTCAGATGGACAGAGCAGCATATGGAGACCCACTTCATGAACTTTTGCTCCAAGAACTACTGAGGAACATAACAGGAAACCCAAGAGAATCCACAGACCCTTTGAAGGAGGTGGATGGCTATTGCAGGCTCTGTGAGACAGCTGAGGAACTGTGAGTTGGCTTGCTTTCTCAGCTGGGAGGCTTGTAGCCTTGAGTAAGTTCTCAGCCATGCTCGCCGGCTGCCTGGAAATAAATTCAATGCTATTGGCAGGGCACAGTGGGAGTGACACTGGCCTTCTGGGCTGTGGACTGCATGGGAGCTGGGTGAGGCCTGTGGCTGCCAGGTTTCCCCCACTTTAATGATGACCTGGGTGACTCAACAGAGGCAGCCATCATCCCCCGGGAAACATAATTCCATTGGCCTGAGAACCACACCCCCATCCCTCACAGCAGCCACAGCAAGCCCTGCCCAAGGAGAGTCTGAGCTCAGAAATGCCTAAACCTGCTCCCACCTGAAAGTCCTCCCTACCCACTCTGGTCGTCAAAGACAAAGGACATAATCTCTTGGGAGCTCTATGGCCCCACCCACCACCTGTTCCTTCCTCTACTACCACAGCTGATGCACTCTTGAAAGCACCACCTCCTGGCTGGAAGCCAACCAGCACACGTAACAAAAATACAACCAAGAATCCTCACAGAGTCCACTTCACTCCCCTGCTACCTCCATGGGAGCAGAAGCTAGTATCCATGACTAGGAGACCTGAAGATGGGTCACATCACAGGACTCTTTGCCAACACTCCCCAGTACCAGCTCAGAGCACAGTAGCTCTTCTGGGTGGTTAGATCCAAAAAAGAAACAACAATCACTGCAGTTCAGTTCTCAGGAAGCCCACCCCTAGGGGAAAGAGGAGAGCACCACATCAAGGGAGCACCCTGTGGGAAAAAGAAACTGAACAGCAGCCCTTGAGTCCCAGATCTTCACTCTGACATAGTCTACCCAAATGAGAAGGAACCAGAAAAACGGTTCTGGTAACACAACAAAACAAGGTTCTTTAACATCCCCAAAAGATCACACTAGCTCACCAGCAATGGATCTAAACCAAGAAGAAACCTCTGAATTGCCAGAAAAAAAAAAAAAAAAACCAGAAGGTTGACTATTAAGCCAATCAAGGAGGCACCAGAGAAAGGTGAAGTCCAACTTAAAGAAAAAAAAAAATATGATATAGGATATGAATGGAAAAATCTCCAGTGAAACAGATAGCATAAATAAAAAACAATCACACTTTCTGGAAATCAAGGACACACTTAGAGAAATGTAAAATGCACTGGAAAGTCTCAGCAATAGAATAGAACAAGGAGAAGAAAGAATTTCAGAGCTCAAAGACAGGGCTTTTGAATTAACTCAATCTGACAAAGACAAAAAATTTTTTTAAAGAACAAAGCCTCCAAGAAGTTTCAGATTATGCTAAATGACCAAAACTAAGAATAATTGGTGTTCCTGAGGGAGAAGAGAAATCTGAAGGTGTGGAAAACATATTTGAGGGAATCATCCAGGAAAACTTCCCCAGCCTTACTGGCGATCTAGACATCCAAATACAAAAAGCTCAAAGAACACCTGGTAAATTCATCACAAAGAGACCATCACCTAGGCACATGGTCATCAGGTTATTTACAGTCAAGACAAAGGAAAGAATCTTAAGAGCTGTGAGGCAAAAGCATCAGATAACCTATAAAGAAAACCCTGTCCGATTAACAGCAGATTTCACAGCAGAAACTCTACGGGTTAGAAGGGATTGGGGTTCTATTTTTAGCTTCCTTAAACAAAACAATTATTAGCCAAGAATTTTGTATCCAGAAAAACTAAATTTTGTAAATGAAGGACAGACAGTCTTTTTCAGACAAACAAATGCTGAGAAAATTTCCCACTACCAAGCCAGCACTATAAGAACTGCTAAAAGGAGCTCTAAATCTTCAAACGAATCCTTGACATACACCAAAATAGAACCTCCCAAAAGCAAAAATTTCACAGGACCTACAAAACAATACAATGAAAAAAAAATAAGATATTCAGGCAACAAATAGCATGATAATTAGAATAGTATGTCACATCTTAATACTAATGTTGAATGTAAATGGCCTAAATGCTTCATTTAAAAGATGCAGAATGGCAGAATGGATAAGGATTCACCAACAAAGTGTCATCAAGAGACTCACCTGACACATAAGGACTCACACAAACTTAAGGTAAAGATATAGAAAAAAATATTCCATGCAAATGGACACCAAAAGAGAGCAGAAGTAGCTATTCTTGTATCAGGCAAAACAAACTTTAAAGCAACAGCAGTTAAAAAAGACAAAGAGAGACATTACATAATGATAAACGGACTAGTCCAACAGAAAAATATCACAATTCTAAATATATATACACCTAACACTGGAGCTCCCAAAGTTATAAACAATTACTACTAGGCCTAAGAAATGAGATAGGCAGCCACACAATAATAGTGTGGGAATTTAATACTCCACTGACAGCACTAGACAGGTCATCAAGATGGAAGTTCAAAAAAGAAACAATGAATTTAAACTATACCCTACAACAAAAATGGACTTAACAGATATTTACAGAACATTCTACCCAACAATTGCAGAATTTACATTCTATCCATCAGTATATGGAACATTCCCCAAGATAGACCATATGATAGGCCACAAAACAAATCTCAACAAATTTAAGAAAATCAAAACTATAGCAAGTACTCTCTCAAACCAAAGCGGAATAAAATTGGAAATCAACTCCAAAAGGAACTCTCAAAATAATGCAAATACGTGGAAATTAAATAACTTGTTCCTGAATGATCATTGGGTCAATGATGAAATCAAGGTAGAATTTAAAATATTCTTTGAACTGAATGACAGTAGTGACATAACCTATCAAAACCTCTTGGATACTGCAACCGATATTACAACTGATACCACAGAAATACAAAAGATCATTCAAGGCTACTATGGACATCTTTACATGCATAAACTAGAAAACCTAGAGGAGATAGATAAATTCCTGGAAATATACAACCATTCAAGAGTAAACCAAAAATAAATAGAGACTCTGAACAGACCAACAACAAGCAGCAAGACTGAAACAGTAATTTAAAATTACCATTTTAAATGGGAGCAGCTCACACCTGTAATCCCAGGAGCAGCTCACACCTGTAATCCCAGCACTTTGGGAGGCCGAGGCAGATGGATCACTTGAGGTCAGGAGTTCAAGACCAGCCTGGCCAACATGGCAAAACCTCATCTCTGCTAAAAATACAAAAATTAGCTGTGCATGGTGGTGGGCACCTGTAGTCCCAGCTACTCAGAATGCTGGGGAAGGGGAATCGCTTGAACCCAGGAGGGAAGCAGAGGTTGCAGTGAGTGAAGATCGTGCCACTGCACTCCAGTCTGGGAGACAGAGAGAAACACCATCTCAAAAAAAAAAAAAAAAAAAAAAAAAAGTTACCAACAAAAAAATTTCAGGACAGACGAATTCACAGCTAAATGCTATCAGACATTCAATTCAAAGAAGAATTGGTACCAATCTTATTGACACTATTCCAAAAGATAGTGATAGAGGGAATCCTCCCTAAATCATGCTATGAAGCCAGTAACACCCTAACACCAAAACCAGGAAAGGGCATAACAAGTAAAGGAAACTACAGACCAATATCCCTGATGAACATAGATGCAAAAATCCTCAAAAAAAAAAAAAATCTAGCTAGCCAGATCCAACAGCATATCAAAAAGATAATCCACCATGATCAAATGGATTTCATAGCAGGAATGCAGGAATAGTTTAACATCTGCAAGTCAATATATGTTATATACCACACAAACAGAATTTAAAACAAAAATCACATGATCATGTCAATAGATGCAAAAAAAAAGCATTTGACAAAATCCAACATCCCTTTATGATTAAAACTTTCAGCAAGATTGGCATACAAGGGACATACCTTAAGGTAATAAACGCCATCTATGACAAACCCACAGCCAACATTACACTGAATGGGAAAAAGTTGAAAGCATTCTCCCTGAGAACTGGAACAAGGCAAGGATGCCCACTTTCACCACTTCTATTCAACACAGCACCAGAAGTCCTAGCCAGAGCAATCAGACAAGAGAAAGAAATAAAGGGCTTCCAAATAAGTAAAAAGGAAGTCAACCTGTCACTGTTTGCTGATGATGACTGTTTACCTAGAAACCCCTAAAACCCCTCCAGAAAGCTCCCAGAACTAATAAAAGAATTCAGCAAAGTTTTCATATACAAAATTAAAGTATACAAATTAGTAGCTCTTCTATATGCCAACAGCAACCAAGCTGAGAATCAAATTAAGAATTCAACCCCTTTTACAATAGCTGCAAAAATAAAAAATAAAAAATAAAATACTTCGTAATATACTTAATCAAGGAAGTGAAAGACGTCTACAGGGAAAACTATGAACACTGCTGAAAGACATCATAGATGACACAAACATATAGAAACATATCCCATGCTCATAGATGGGTAGAATCAATATTGTGAAAATGACCATACTGCCAAAAGCAATCTACAAATTTAATGCAATTCAAATGCCCATCAATTAACGAGTGGATGAAGAAATGTGATGGATAGATAGATGATAGATAGATAGATAGACAGATCTACAGATAGATAGATACCTAAATATATATATATTATATATAAAATGAGTGCAAGCTATGTGACTGTACATAATATGTATCTGTATGTATATATAGCACAGAAACCACAGAGTGGCTTGTATACTGGTGGACCTGAAGTGGTACACATGATCGGGGTGACTTCCAGCAAATTTTGACTCTGGAATCAAGAACTTCTATATTTGCTGATACCTCCCTCCATAATGTAACTGTGACTGTACATAGCTTGCACTCATTTTAGCCAGCAGCAAAAAGCTTAGTCAAAATAAAGAAACTTTTCAAAGTTCAAAGAGAAAAATTAATTAAATAAAATAAAATAGGATACCATCAGAATTCCCATACTATAGATGGGGAAACCATGGTATAGAGAGATTAAATAACTTTTTCAAATTACCCACCAGCAAAAGTATTTGCCTTGTCTTCTCAGGATCCTCACTATTATGGTAGCCTTCTCTCCTTTCTTTCTGCATATTCTTTTTTTTTTTTTTTTTTTGCCCTTAACCAAAACCAGGACCTATCTAACAATATAATTAATTCACTAAAAAGAATCAGACCAAGTCATTTAGCTTAATGTGTCACATTTCCAAGATAGCATTTGTATTAAATAAAGACCTTAAGTGTTTTAAAAGAAAAAAAAAGAAATGGAGTTAAACATGTAAGCAATGTCCTCAAATCTAAGTTGCAGTACTCCTACACTGATGAAGCTTGCTGACTAGGACTTACATTTCCATTGTAAAGCATCAGTATAAAAGTACACTTTCTTCAGGGAAAAAGATACCCATGACTTTCTCCCAGGGGTCAAGTGCAGTGCTATGTTTTCTTCACTGTGGGAATATTTTCTAGAAGCAGCAACAAATCAATGCCTGTCTCTTGCATACACATTATGAGGCCCTATTGCAGCAATGCATGTCAATTTGAATAAAGTTTATAATTCCTTTCCCTCTCTTTTTCTCCCCCATCTCCACCCAGGAATTGAATTTATAATCATGGTGCAATATACAAAACTTTCTAACCATGGTAGGTAATTGACTGAGAAAAGATGAATTATACATAGTTTACAAAATTAGAACTACCTAAGATGTCTGTTCTTATCTGTGAACATATATATCCTTTACACTAGATTGATATTCTTATAATCTGGTGGGTTTTTTTTTTAAGTTTCTACGGTAGGGCTTTTAAATTTTTCTTCAACTCTTCACTATGGAGCATAATGTTAGTTAGGATTACTTTTTATAATTCACTCTACTGGTTTTCATACATTAAAAAAAAAAACATATTGAAACCTGCCCATCAGACATTTTGCAATTTAACAAAACTTTGAAATAAAAAGCTTTCCAGAAGTTTTCAGAGTGAAAAATATGATCAAATAGTGTAAGCCAAAGCCAAGATTTCAACTTGAGACTTCGCCATTTTCTTGGGCTCTACCGCTATTAAGAAAAACATGGTAGGCAATTTGTAAAACTAAATGACATTTTTTGGAAGAAAAAGTCCTTATATAAATTAGATTACAGTGACATTTTGCTGACATACGAACCACTAGAATATGGAATTTAATAGATGACATCTGACTCAAATCCTATCCAAGAAGTTTGTTACCGGAAGTAGCACAAATGCCTCCACATGGCATATGGCACAGGCTCACCTAGAGAATTCGCTAACACAGCAGCCTCTAAGGACAGCACAAAAGTGGTTCTCTTTTGAGTTTCAAAACCCTTCAGAGCATTGAGTGATATTTTTCAATCTTGTAAGCATTGCTTTTTCGGTGAGGCCTTTTCCCACTCTATATAAAATTCCATAACCCCTTCCTAATCTCTGAACGTTTCTCTGGAATGCATGGTTCAGAATGCCTCCTCTTGTCTACAGGGACAGAATTTCTTAACTGCAAAGTAGGAATGTCCCAGCATGGTGAGATACAAGGGTGATATGGGTGGCTTCTCCCTTTCCTCATTTATTAATAAAACTGACTCTCTTATTTGTCTGCAAATAAGGGAAGAATTTAATTTCCCACTGCATTCAAATGATTCTTAGAAAGATCTGTAGTTCATGACCCTGAATGAAGCAGGAAGACGCAGGGAGTAAGATGCTGGAAGGAAGAAAGGAATAAGAAAGAAATACATTCTTCGGGGTTTTACTAGGGTCATCTCTCTCTTTCCCATTTCCTTTCCTCCCTCCTTCCCCTTTTCCCCCTCCTCTTCCTTCTCTTCCTTCTTCTTTCTCTCTCTCTCTCTCTCTTCCCCACAAACCCCCACCTCCGAGAATGAGAATGAGATTAGACCACAGGACCAGCAGAGAGGACTGTTGAGTCACAAAGCTGGAGTCATAAGCACACCAGCATGAGGACCAAAAAGTCAGGAAGGAACTGAGCTTTCAGATTCTGCTCATTACAATAAATTCTTGCCAAAAAAATAAAAATAAAAAGTGTAGATTTTATTTCCCTTCTGGTTATTTCAAAACCAGGAGGAGGGGCACTTTTCTTTGGTCCCTTGTTTAAATCTTGTACTGGAAAACCCAAAGTGAAATCACTAGAACTACAGTCCATATGGTATGGAATGCCATGTTTGTCTGCCTTCCACAAGGCTAGAATTTTATTTGTTAATGCATTATAATTAGGTTCAAAATGGAAAGGCTTAACGATTGCTTTCATATTTTTAATGCTAGATGTTATACAGGAACTAGTGCAGTGATCTCCAGAGTGGGGTAGATAAATCACACGAAGTCTAAGAGAGCCCACTGAGGTATGAAAACAAGTCAAAAGTCATGCTGATTTTTATAACAAGAAGAAAAAATAATCATAACTAATATTTAAAGTACAAACAATGGCATCTTCACTAGGTCCATGTATCAAGTGCCACTCATCATGTTTAGTACATGGGGTCTCCAGAAAGAACATTTTGTAATAAACAGGGGTTGACAGTGGAAGCTTCAGTCACTGATCACTTTCAGCTTGCAGATCAAATTGTCTAGACATAATTTCTCTAATCCTCAAAAAGTAGCTTTAAAAGATTTTTCAAGGCTTAAGATAGTGCTAATAATATAAGCAACAAGGAAATGTAGAACTAACTCTTCTGCTTTGGGGAGAGGTTCTTTGCTAATCACATCATGAGATTTTGAAAAACAATGGCAATTTTCATCAGATATGACAAGAAGTCTTGCCATTGAAACAATAAAAAAATTATTGGAAATATGGACTTATATCCAGCAGTATTGAGAATGAACCATGCCTAAAATGTATGAGGTAAAGATAATTTTTAAAAATTAGTCTTGTTTGAAAAGTTATGAATTTTTATGTAAAGTCTTATTCTAATAAAATATTAGATTTTTAAGAAACTGTAGTTTTTTAAATTCTATTATCTGCAAAATTCTCTCTAAAACTTCCCTGATACATGAAAAATTCCTGTGCTGAAATGCTAGCCTATGCCATTGTAGGAAAAGCTCAAAATTATCAGAAAATTCTTCTTTTAACAAGTTGGATACTGTGTTCTGGTAATTTGTTTTTCTATTTCCTAGTCATTTAAATATTTTCCAGATTGAATATTGCCAGTTCCTATCCTATAAGTACCATTTGTATACCCTTTGCTATTCTAGTTTCTCATTTGTGGATGGATTCCAGTTTCTCTCTCTCCAACTCAAAAAACTCAACACATCACTCAGGATTGGATCTAATCATCGTGGCAGGCAATCAAATAATTGTCATTCTTGCTCAGTTACTTCACCAGTATTAAATAAGAAACCATCAGGTACCAAGCACTTTTTAAGGCACTGAGGCACAGTGATACAAAGTATATAAAGTCTTGCTATGATAGAGCTTAGGCTCCAGTGAGCTGGCCACAGACAATTAGTTGGTAAGGGAAAAAAATAAATAAATAAACAAGAAAAATAAGACTTAGACATAGGAGCCAGACAGTGAAGTACAACAAGGCAATAGGTCAGAGAGCGAATTGGTGGCTAATTTGAATTGGGTGGTCTGGAATAGCCTTGCTGAGGAAGGTTACATGTATATGAAGATCTAGAAGAACCTTCCACACAGAGGCACAGCCAGTGCCAAGGCCCTAAGATAGGAGGCAGTTTAGCATTGAGAAACTGAAGCACATCTGGCAGGGCTGGAGTAGAGGGAGGCAGGGAGAACAGTTCAAAATGAGACTGGAGACGCAAACAAGGACCAAATAATGAAAGACCTTGCATGACATGCTAAGAATATGTTATTTTGTGCTGATTTCATACTGAAGACCCTTAATGGTGTCAGTATCAAATCTCTCACTGCTTCCCTTTCACACCTCATAAGTACTTACTGCTAATCAGCCAACCATTGCTGTAAGCTCTCAGACTGCCACCTCTAGTCACAATACTACGAGTTCTCTCAGCTCTACAAAGCATTGGCCATTGCCACATGGAGAGATGCATATAAAAGTTGTCTCTTCACAATCCAAACAATCTGCTGATTCTTGCTACCTTAGCAGCTCATGATATGGCACTTCGTGTTCAGTGCCTGGACAAAATAATATTTCTAAAGGTCATAAATTAAAATTGTAAGCTATTCCTGGAAACAGCAAAATAAGAATGCTTGATTCATCTCTAATATTGTGGTATTTGGTATTCTTGACTGCCTTTTTTTTTTTTTTTTTTAAGACAGAGTCTCATTCCCATCACCCAGGCTGGATTGCAGTGGCATGATCATGGCTTACTGCAGCCTCAACTTCCTAGGCTCAGGTGGCCTCCCACCATACCCTCCTGAGTAGCTGGGACTACAGGCATATGCCATCAGGCCTGGCTAATTTTTGTACTGTTTGTAAAGATGGAGTTTCACTATGTTGCCCAGGCTGGTCTCAAACCCCTGGGCACAAGTGATCCTCTTACCTCGAACTCCCAAAGGGCTGAGGTTACAGGTGTGAGCCACCACGCCCAGCCTTGGCTGTTTTAAAGATTAAAAGAATAACAAGACAAATAGAATCAAGAGCTATCAAAATTAGGATAAGAATTTAAAATTAATAATATGAGTGGTACAATAAGCATATTTAAATTACTTCTCCTTGAAATGCGACTTAAGAATTTCAAATCCCTCATAGCTTCTTCCTCTGTGACCTTACTTTTCAAAGTAAAATGTTCAGGTTTTCATGACTTACAACTGTATATTCACAAAAACAAATATGTTTTTTTGCTTGAACTTACAAAAGGAATTTTCTGGCCTATTTTCTTGTAATTACCGTGCACTTAATCTTTGATTAATGGCTTATATGTTGACACATAGTTCATAGTTTATTTTACACTTCTAAATCATTCTCTACTATAAATAAAAGATTTGTGTCAAAACTACACTTGGAAATTTTATTTTGAATTGATTATTAAAGCAAAGCTAAGTCCACTAGTAAAATATTGTTGAATCACAGGTGAACCTCATTTAACTGTATATTTTGGATTGATCTCCTTCTTCTTAAAAATTACTATGTAAATTGACATTGTAGAAAAACAATTAGAAACAGATTTATAATCTGTCAATGATCCTATACAACACTCTCCTATAACTCATCCTTGCACACATGAACACATATCCTAAGGTACTTTTACTTTTTGACAGTACATTGGCACACAGCTCACTCAATACTAATGATCACTTTTTACACTTATTAGTGTGACTGTGGAAAATTAACATTCAAGTTTATATATAATAATTAACTTTTGATGGAGTATTCCATGTACATTGGTCGTTATGAACTGAATTGTGTCTACTAAAAAAATTCATGTAAAGTCCAACCCCTGGTACCTCACCGTATGACTGTATTTGGAGAAAGGGTCTTTACAAAAGCTATGAAGTTAAAATTAGGTCACTAGGGTAGGCCTTAACTTAATATGATTGGTGTACTTATAAGAAGAGGAAGTTTAGACACTGACATGTACAGACGGAAGATAATATGAAGACACAGGGAGAAGACGGCCATCTACATGCCAAGGAGAGAAGCCTGGAGTGGATTCTTCCCTCGCAGCCCTCAGAAGGAAACAATCTAGTCAATATCTGGATTTTGAACTCCTAGCATTCAGAGCTTGGAGAAGATACATGACTATTGTTACAGCAACCCTAGCAAACTAATACACTGGCTTATAACAAAGAGTCTGCAAAAATCAGAGACAGCTCATATAATTTTGTGCCTTATGAGAAGTTATTTTCTGGCAATATATCTTTAAGAGAACATGAAGTAAATACCATAAGGTGACATAAAGGCTTTGAAATAACAAATTAAAGCCAAAGCAAATTTACTGCCTTTTTGTAAATGGGATTTACTTTCACCAAATCTCATGGTCCTATAAAAGATGACATTTGTGAAGCATTCATTTTACCACCCATTGGCACTTCTCACAAAGATACTAAAATAAACTGGTAAAAGAGCTCTTAGTCTTTTGTACGCATTGGCTACCATTAAAATCTTCATTTTATTTCTGCTCTTCTGTAACATACCTTCTTTTAGAGTCCTTTAAAAAAATTGTTTGGAGAGACTGCATTTTTATTACAAAAGGACTGAATAGAAGAACTATTGATTCAGTGCTTTCCTTTCTTCTCCATTGTCAACAATAATTGATGTTCCTATTGAAGTGATATGGTTTTAATTTGGGTTTGGGTTGCTAAGGACTAAGGATAGCATGCAAATCAATAGAAGATTAAGGAACTATTGTTCCCACAAACCATAATCTGAGATAAACACCACATGACTTCGTAAATCTAAGGAAATGTCTCTTAAAACTCTAACGCCAGGAGATTTTGGGCTGACATGATGGGATTTTCTAAATATACAATCATGTCATCTGCAAACAGAAACAATTTGACTTCCACTCATGCTATTTGAATACCCTTTGTTTATTTCTCTTGCCTGATTTCCCTGGCCAGAACTTCCAATACTATGTTGAATAGGAGTGGTGAGAGAGGACATTCAAATTTTGCATGCCAACTTGATCGTGGTGGATAAGCTTTTTGATGTGCTGCTGGATTCGGTTTGCCAGTATTTTATTGAGGATTTTCGCATCGATGTTCATCAGGGATATCGGCCTGAAATTTTCTTTTTTTGTTGTGTCTCTGCCAGATTTTAGTAACAGGATGATGCAGTCTCACAAAATGAGTTAGGGAGGAGTCCCGCTTTTTCTATTTTTTGGAATAGTTTCAGAAGGAATGGTACCAGCTCCTCTTTGGACCTCTGGTAGAATTTGGCTGTGAATCCGTCTGGTCCTGGGCTTTTTTTGGTTGGTAGGCTATTAATTACTGCCTCAATTTTAGAACTTGTTATTGGTCTATTCAGGGATTTGACTTCTTCCTGGTTTAGTCTTGGAGGGTGTATGTGTCCAGGAATTTATCCATTTCCTCTAGATTTTCTAGTTTATTTGTGTAGAGGTTTTTATAGTATTCTCTAATGGTAATTTGTATTTCTGTGGGATCAGTGGTGATATTCCCTTTATCATTTTTTATTGTGCCTATGTGATTCTTCTTTCTTTTTTTTTTTTTTTTTTTTTTGAGACAGAGTCTCACTCTGCCACCCATGCTAGACAGCAGTGGTGTAATCGGGGCTCACTGCAACCTCCACCTCCTGTGTGCAAGCGATTCTCCTGCCTCAGCCTCCCAAGTAGCTGGGACTACAGGCACATGCCACCACACCCAGCTTATTTTTGTATTTTTAGTAGAGACAGGGTTTCACCATGTTGGCCAGGATAGTTTTGATCTCTTGACCTCATGATCTGCCAGCCTCGGCCTCCCAAAGTGCTGGGATACAGGCATGAGCCACCGCACCTGGCCCTCTTTTCTTCTTTAGTAGTCTGGCTAGTGGTCTATCTAGTTGGTTAATCTTTTCAAAAAACCAGCTCCTGGAATCATTGATTTTTTTTTGAAGAATTTTTTGTGTGTCTATCTTAGTTATTTCTTGTCTTCTGCTAGCTTTTGAATTTGTTTTCTCTTGCTTCTCTAGTTCTTTTCATTGTAATGTTAGGGTGTCGATTTTAGATCTTTCCCTCTTTCTCCTGTAGACATTTAGTGCTATAAATTTCCCTCTAAACACTGTGTTAGCTGTGTCCCAGAGATTCTGGTACATTATGTCTTTGTTCTCATTGGTTTCAAAAAACTTATTTATTTCTGCCTTAATTTCATTATTTACCCAGTAGTCATCCAGGAGCAGGTTGTTCAGTTTCCATGTAGTTGTGTGGTTTTCAGTGAGTTTCTTAATCCTGAGTTCTAATTTAAATCTGGGTGCTCCTATATTGGATGCATATATATTTAGGACAGTTATCTCCTCTTGTTGCTGTTTCACGCGTCCGTGTGAAGAGACCACCAAACAGGCTTTGTGTGAGCAACATGGCTGATTATTTCACCTGGGTGCAGGTGGGCTGAGTCCAAAAAAGTAGTCAGCAAAGGGTGGTGGGATTATCATTGGTTCTTATAGGTGTTGGGATAGGCAGTGGAATTAAGAGCAATGTTTTGGGGGCAGGGGGTGGATCTCACAAAGTACATTCTCAAGGGTGGGGAGAATTACAAAGAACCTTCTTAAGGGTGGGAGAGATTACAAAGTACATTGATCAGTTAGGTTGGGGCAGAAATAAATCAGAATGGTGGAATGTCATCAGTTAAGGCTGTTTTCACTTTTTTTGTGGATCTTCAGTTGCTTCGTCAGAATAGCGATCATTAAAAAGTGAGGAAACAACAGATGCTGGAGAGGATGTGGAGAAATGGGAATGCTTTTACACTGTTGGTGGGAGTACAAATTAGTTCAACCATTGCGGAAGACAGTGTGACAATTCCTCAAGGATCTAAAACCAGAAATATCATTTCGCCCAGCAATCCCATTACTGGGTGTATACCCAAAGGATTACAAACTATTCTACTACAAAGACACATGCACATATATGTTTATTACAGCACTGTTCACAATAGCAAAGACTTGGAACCAACCCAAATGCCCATCAGTGATGGACTGGATAAAGAAAATATAGCACATATACACCATGGAATATTATGTAGCCATAAAAAAGGATGAGTTCATGTCCTTTGAGGGACACGGATGAAGCTGGAAACCATCATTCTCAGCAAATTCACACAGGAACAGAAAACCAAACACCGCTCATGAGTGGGAGTTGAACAGTGAGAACACATGGACACAGGGAGGGGAACATCACACACTGGGGCCTGTCAGAGGGCTAGGGGGCTAGGAGAGGGATAGCATTACGAGAAATACCTAATGTATATGACGGGTTGATGGTGCAGCAAACCACCATGGCATGTGTATACCTATGTAACAAACCTGCACATTCTGCACATGTATCCCAGAACTTAAAGTATTAAAAAAAAACTCAAATGCCAATTTGCAGTGTCAAGCAAATGCCAGCAGTTTCAGACTCATGAGTAAGGAAAAACTAGAAGGCTGTAAAACTGAGAAAGAAGTTATTGTCTTATCAGCAAAACAATTTTAACGTGTGTTCTGTTAGCTGTATAAACTGGAATGTATGAGCCATTTTTCAAAAAGAAACAAAGAACAACAAAGTTCATTTCTAGTCTTTGTAATACCAGAAGCACAGAGAAAAAATTACATTCAGATTTTGTCCAGAATTTTAGAGAAAGTTTATGCTCACATCCACTATGGGAATTTTGAATGCTAAAGCAAAGTAGCCTCTCCTCTCCATTGAGAAGTCCCATCAGCCTATCCATAAAATTGGTAATTAGACACAGTTCTAAGTCAATCACTTCTCTCCATAATACATACGAAGTGACATTCTTCTATTCCTATCTAAAACAAAGGTTAAGAGAATGAGGATAAAAACAAAGTTGTGGGTTCTGTTTGCTGCTGTCATCGAAGGGGAATATTCACCTAGTCAGAAGAGGGTGGCAGCGGTGGAATTTAGGGCATGATGACACCCACAGTCATGTGTCTGGTCCCATCACTGTCCTAAGACAATAGTCTGTTTTGTATCAGGCTCAAGTCAAGTGACTATGATTATTTGGGATCTAGAGACTCTAGAGAAGGACCCTGGAAAGATCTGAGAAGAATATCAAGTTCCTGGCTTAATGGGCTGGAATATGGAACCAGGCACAGACAGGACTAGGAACACTAATCAGGAACCCAAGGCAGAAAGCCAGATCACCAGCTGAACAAACAAGGTAGTCTGTCTACACCTGAGGCACTCACACTTACTCATGATTCTGAGCAACTACACCAAGCACCAAAGAGGTCAGCTGCAGACCTAGGCCTAGGCTAGGCTTCTCCTGTATTAAGCAGAATGAGCTAATAGATGTCAAGGCTCAGCCAAACTAGGGATGAAAGGCAGAGTGTAAGACTTTTGTCTGGTAGGTGAATAGCTATATTTGCATTTATGCTACTTTGGTTTACTATTAGAACAGGCCTCGGCCTTTTTACAAATCCTCCGCCTTTTACAAATTGCTAAGTCATGCACCCAACTTACTGAAATCAACTGAGGAAAAGTCACATTATCACTGAGCTCTGCCCATAGGTCAGTAGAAAATGATAAAAGGAGAGATTAGATGCAAAGACAAACAGGTACATTTTTGCAGAGCTGTCTTGTTTCAAGAATAAAGTTATTTTAGGAGAAGGATTATTCAAAAATTTTCTATAAAGAAAAAAGCTAGCTATTGCAAAAGATACTTATGGAACTTATATTAAAATAAGCCCAGTAATCAAAACATACTTTTAGAAGATTCTTGAAAATATTACAACATGTAGGAACCCTAACACAATCCAGTCTAATCCTTTCATTTTGCTTATGAGAAAACTAAAGTTCAAAGAGATTATTTTTGGTGGCTCATGCCTGGAATCCCAGCACTTCGGGAGGCCAAGGGGGTGGATCACTTGACATCAGGAGTTCGAGACCAGCCTGACCAACATGATGAAACCCCATCTCTACTAAAAGTACAAAAACATGGTGGTGCATGCCTGTAATCTCAGCTACTCCAGAGGCTGAGGCACAAGAATCACTTGAATCCAGGAGGTGGAGGTTGCAGTAAGCTGGGACCCGGGGCCATGCCACTGCACTCCAGCCTAGGCCACAGAGCAAGACTCCCTCTAAAAAAACATAAAAATTAAAAAATTAAAAAAACAGAGATTATTTCTATTACCTTATTTGGCAAGGTAGTCTGTAGATTAAGGTAGACAGGGAATGATACCAGATGGAAATATGGATCTACACGAGAAAATGAAGATCACCAGAAATGTAACAACAAGGATGAATATATTTATTGAAAATATCCTGTAAAAGAAAGGATTTAAAAAATCATTCTAAGATAAACAAAAGCTGAAAGAATTTGTCAGCATCAATCTGCACTAGAAGAAATGCTAAAGGCTATTCTCCAAGCTGTAGGAAAAAAATGATATCAAATAGAAACTGAAATATACCAGGATTGAAACCCACAGGAAACAGTAAATAACAAATACATTTTTATTGTTGTTCTTATAATTTCCTTAAAAGACAACTATTTAAAGAAAAAAAGCATTAAATGGTGGACTTTTTATGTTGTATGTAAAAGATGGCACAAAGGATGGGTGGAGTAGAAAATAGAATTAAACTATTATATGGTTATTGCAATGAGAAGTGTATTAAGTGTAGTTATAGTAAGTGTAAGTGTTAACTAGGAACTATGAAGTGTGAAGTAGTAAACTTTGATAAGTTTTAGGGCTAGAACAACTACTAAATATTAATTAAAAAGAAGTTTAACTAAGAAGTCAATAGAGCAAATAAAATAAATCCTAAAACAAATTAGTTAATTCATTGTTAAGAAAATGATATGGCAAGCACAGACTGGGAGCAAATATTTGAAATACATATATTCAAAAAGAGCCTATATTACAATACATAAAGAACTCTTACAAGTCAATAATAATAAGACAAACAATGCAATAAAGAAAAGACACGCCAGACACAGTGGCTCATACCTATAATTCCAATGCTTTGGGAGGCCAGGGTGAGAGGATCGCTTAAGACCAGGTGTTTCACACAGCCTAAGCAACACATCCAGGCCCCATCTCTACATAAACAATAAAATAAAATAAGTTAAAAAAATTTTTTAAAGGGCAAAAAACTTGAACAAGCGAAAAAAGAAATACAAGTAGCCAACAAGTACATGAAAAGATGCTCAAGGTCACTAATAATCAGAGAAATGCAAATTAAAATTGCAATGAGACACTACTTCAAACCCACTCACATACTTATATGACCCAACAATTCTGCTCCTAAGTATTTAATTAAAAAAATAAAAATTTATATTCGCAGAAACATTTTTACATGAATGTCTACAGCAGTTTTATTCATAAGAGCTAAAAACTACAAGCAATCCAAATGTACATTAACAGCTGAATGAATATGCCAATTGTGGCATATTCATTCAATAAAATACTGGTCAGCAATAAAAAGGAACAAATACTGAAATGTGCAACAACATGAATCAATTTCAGTGACATTACATTGAACAAAAGAAGCCAAGCACAAAAGAACATACGTAGTATGATTCCGTATATATGAGATTCTAGAACAGGTAACATTAATCTATAAGGATAGAGATCAGAGCAGTGCACTGCAAAGAGGCATGAGAGAAATTTCTGGGGTTATGGAAATGTTACCTGTTTTGATCAGGACGGTGGTTACACAAGGGCATACATTTGTCAAAACTTACTGAACACTGAAAATGGGTGCATTTTCTATCACATAAATTATGCTTTGATGAATCTGATTTAAAATAAAATTAAAATGTGCTCTGAGCAAAATATTGACAGTAACAGTTCTTGTCCATGCTCCAACAATAACCATCTGTTTCATTTTAGCCTCCCCACGTTTCAATATCCTGATGAGTAAGATGAAGTAGTTGAAATGAATTATTTGTAAGCTCTCTTCCATTTGAACTGTTTCCAATGCTAAAATTAACATAAGTCAGGTACCATCCATAAACTTTCTATACCTAGTGTTATTCATGTACCTTATATGTATAAAGATTTGTGTACATAGTGAGGCAGGAGAATAGGATCTGGAGGCAGGGAACCTAAGGCCAATTCACATTGACTTCCTAGAACTAAATCAAAAGGAAAACCCGAAGTTACCACACTTAAGTAACAAAAGGACCAGAGGCTACTTTCTTTGCAACCTCCCTGCCCTTTTCCTGCCTGGCAGATGGAAAATTGAAAGTACCACTGATTGGTTGCTTTCCACAACCAATCAGACATTTGCATAGGGTGTAGCCTTTGTAACATCACTTAAGTCTCTGACTGGTTGCTTTCCACAACCAATCAGACTGATTGCTGGCCACTACTTCATTTGCATGGGGACTACACCAAGTGTCCAATGGGAAACCTCTAGAGGGTATTTAAACCCCAGAAAATTCTGTAACAGGGATCTTGAGCCCCTATGCTCTGCCCACTCCAACCCTCAGGAGTGTACTTTCATTTTCAATAAATCTCTGCTTTTGTTGCTTCATTCTTTCCTTGCTTTGTGCATTTTGTCCAGTTCCTTATTCAAAAGCCAAGAACCTGGGTACCCTCCACCAGTAACAATAGCATATGTATCTACACAGATATACACATATGTATGTATACAATACATACATTTATATATAGTATAAGCTTCCTTTTTATTTGACATGCTAACTTAATAGTATTGATATTTTAAAATATCAAAAATATGGTGTTTTTATTTTATAAAGACTGGATATGGTTTTAATTGATCTTTGCAACCACTATGAGTTAAGAATTGCTTGTTTTGACTGCATTATTATAAATAAGGCCAACTTTAGTTTCTGTGATATTCTTTGGAGTTCAGATTAGATCACAGGTTCTGCAAAGGTTTTCTTTTTTTTGAGACAGAGTTTCACTCTTGTTGCCCAGGCTGGAGTGCAATGGCACGATCTCGGCTCACTGCAATCTCTGCCTCCTGGGTTCAAGTGATTCTCCTGCCTCAGCCTCCCAAGCTAGCTGGAATTACAGGTGCCTGCCACCATACCCAGCTAATTTTTGTATTTTTTAGTAAAGACAGGGTTTCACCATGTTGGCCAGGCTAGTCTCAAACTCCCAACCTCAGGTGATTGGCCCACCTTGGCCTCCCAAAGTGTTGGGATTACAGGCGTGAGCCACCGCGCCCAGCCTGCAAAAGTTTTCTTGAACAGTCCTACTGTTTAGAACAAGTGAGCGTCACGTGCTGCCATTGGCTTTTGCAGAATCACAAGAAGCATTTAGCACCCTGCATCCATGTGCTCTGGCATTAACTGTGTTCACACACATCCCTGGTCATAATTTCCTGAGCTTGCAGTATTAGAGCATCAGAATGAAATAAATCCCAAAATATTAGTTAAAGTAGGGATTCTTGAACTTACCTGTTCATAAGAATCACCTGCTCGCACCCCCAACAGACCAAGTGAGTGAAAATTCCTGGGAAGGCTTGGGATCTACATTTTTTAAGTACAGCCCTTCCTCATCCCTCCCCATACACAAGGACTTTTAAGATCAGGCAAGTCTGGGAAACACAGGCATAATGTGAGAAACCATAGAATTTACCCCAGAGTCTTGGCAGGTCTCTTCTCAAAGACATTTGATGCATTTAGTGTGCTTGGATTTGGATTACCTCTTTCTCTAAAGTCTCACTGGTAATTAGAGAGGAGGAGGTGGGTGGCAAATTATAACCAGACAGCCAGATTCTGAAGCCAAGGGAGACAGTGCTGTGGTGTTGTCTCCAGTTATAAATAAGTGGGCCTAGGTTTAGCGTGATCACGCAATCACCTCGACATCGAGCAGATATTCCAACCCAGATCCTACACATCAAAATAAATCATGGCATTTTTCATCCAAAATAGCCAGAATGTGCACTTCCAAAGCAAAGGCCCTAATATAAACAAATGCTCATGTAGACATTGGGTATGTATCTGACAGCCAAATATTGGAGCTATGCAGAGCAGCTAGAAGAGTGGACCGCAGGCAGGGTGGCAAGTCCAGAAGACAGCTCACTTAAAACATCATTTTTAAAATGTACATTCTTAAGGCCTTAAAGACAAGACTCAAATCTGATCCAGGAATAACTGTAGCTGCCATCTCTAATTTAAAAGGCAGGTGATAATCTCATTTTCCAGCCCTCCTGTCATGTGAAGGTTGTTTATCTTTCCATAGAGACATAACCTACCAGTATCCAGGTTTCCGCAGGGGCCTGGAAGGCATATACAGTGGCTGCATAAACCAGATCAGGGGATTGAAGGACAAGCTTAGTCCACTGGTCCAGAGGGAATCAGTACAGCTTAGTCTTCTCAAAACCCCCTTTGCTCAGTTTCTTTTTTTTTTTTTTTTGATACATTATTTTATTTAACTTTCAAAAAGATTTTATTAAAGTAACAGGATTTGAGAGTCATAACTTCACACAATTTGTGAGTATGAGTATTACAATTTGTAATCAAGTATATCTGACTCCAAATCCTATATATTTTCCACTACATCATAATGCCACAATGTTAATAAAAGGAGAAAGCTTTAACATATCTTAAGGCCGATTTGCTGTAAAGTTATAAAGCTTAATTAATCATTAACTTTTTTTTTTTCCACTGGCCATCAGAGAAATGCAAATCAAAACCACAATGAGATACCATCTCACACCAGTTAGAATGACAATCATTAAAAAATCAGGAAACAACAGGTGCTGGAGAGGATGTGGAGAAATAGGAACAATTTTACACTGTTGGTGGGACTGTAAACTAGTTCAACCATTGCGGAAGTCAGTGTGGCATTTCCTCAGGGATCTAGAGCTAGAAATACCATTTGACCCAGCCATCCCGTTACTGGGTATATACCCAAAGGATTATAAATCATGCTGCTATAAAGACACATGCACACATATGTTTATAGCAGCACTATTCACAATAGCAAAGACTTGGAACCAACCTAAATGTCCAACAACAATAGACTGGATTAAGAAAATGTGGCACATATACACCATGGAATACTATGCAGCCATAAAAAATGATGAGTTCATGTCCTTTGTAGGGACATGGATGAAACTGGAAACCATCATTCTCAGCAAACTATCACAAGGACAAAAAACCAAACACCACATGTTCTCACTCATAGGTGGGAATTGAACAACGAGAACACATGGACACAGGAAGGGGAACGTCACACTCTGGGGACTGTCGTGGGGTGGGGGGAGGGGGGAGGGATAGCATTAGGGGATACACCTAATGCTAAATGACAAGTTAATGGGTGCAGCACACCAACACGGCACATGTATACATATGTAACAAACCTGCACGTTGTGCACATGTACCCTAAAACTTAAAGTATAATAATAATAAAATTTTTAAAGAAAGAAAGTTAATGATTAATTAAGCTCAGTTTTTTATGTAGGTTTAACAGTGACTAAGGAAACAGGAAGTCACTAGAGAGTAATGAATCTCCCCAAACAAAGTATGTGTGCCTCTCTCACCAACTTCAATGGGGTTGGGGTGCAGAGGAAAATTTAGATATTCCAAAACTGACATAGGGAAATTTTGATCCAAAGCTCTCCCTCTTCCTGGTTTATAAATGGACAGTTTCAGAGGGACCAGCTGGTCCAGTCCCAGGAAAACTTCAAAAACATCATACTAGGAAAGGAGACAATATCCAAAAGATTATCTGTGGAATCAGCTGAGATTGCTTTTTATTGTAAAAATTCTGGAAATTCTTTAGCAAATGTGCTAGTAACATTCTTAAAATATCTAAACCTGTAGAAGTTTTCCTACTTCCGTAACGTTGCTTGGTCAACCAGGATTCTCTACTTCAATAATTTCCAATCCTAGCTGAATGGCAGGTCTTTTTAAAAATACATATTCTAAACCCCACCCTAATTCAGTGGTCTTGGATGAGATCTGGAAATATGTGTAGTAGAAACCCTGACAAAATTATAACTAGCATACAATTTGCTCAACCCAAAAGTTTCATAAAGCAAGAAATCAGAAAAAAAATGACATATGTACATCTTTAAGGTTAATCCTTTATATGAAACTAAAACATAAACATACGCATTTGACAGACTTTTTATGTCAAGTACAGGCTTTTTCTCATATAAGTCTACTGATTAAACAGTAAAGCCATTTTCTTGTGTATTTCACACACAAAGACAAGATATATAATCTCCAGTTTTAGTCTCTTTGGAGTGAAGACTTCAAGACTTTGTTAAAAAAAAACAGGAGCCTAACCTCTTAGATTTTTAAAAATTTTTTTTATCACTTACAGTTGCCCTGTCCACATACAACAACAAATAAATGGTATCACTCTCTTCACACTCAGATTTTATCAATTTATATTATTTACACTGTACCATTAGCAGGCTGATGAACAAACACAACAGTATCCAGTAAACATATACAATCAAGTGGAGTGTGCAGAAATGCTTTGGAATACTAGAGAATGAGCTACAAACCAGGACTAGTCAGCTTGCTGTGGTAACTAGTCAATATCTTACTGAAGTAAAGGCGAAAGTTTGTTAAACAATGAGTGAGTTGAATAAGACTCATGAATTATCTCTGTACAATATATTTCTGAAGAGCTCTACACATAAGCAATTATGATGGTTATCTAAGTTCGTGAAATATTACCCTATATCAGAGTTTCTCAAACTTAAATGTGCATACAAATTCCCTGAGAGTCTTATTAAAATGCAGATTCTAGAAATCAGTATGTCTTGGGTGGAACCCCAAAATCTAACAGTCTCCTAGCTTTTATCAGAGTAAGAACTCTAAATGAGATCTCTACTACGTCACATGTTTTTATCAGTTGTGGCAGCAAAATTGTAGTTGCAAGTGAATTTTCTTGCATTTTAACCTTTCATAATTAAATAACTTCAATTTTTTTAAACAGAAGAGTTTCTTGACCAATTATTCTCAGTAACAGCATAAGATGTTTTCATTTTTTCCAACCATTCTTTGGTTTAGTAGAAAGAAGTGTTAGAGAGCAGTCACAAAATGTGTTTTCATTTTCTATCGATGTCAACATTACCAACTCTGTTTCTCTGTCCACACGGTAAAATAGAAATCAAACTATTTGTTCTTACAACTTTTGGCTTACAGGGGAAAAAGTTATATTTATAGAAAACTTTATCAGGATGGCTGCTTCTAACTCTCTCTTCCAATTCTTGCTGTACAGTTTGGATTTAGCTAATGACAGTAGCTAAAAGAAAACCAAAATAAGTGATTTCTTGGCAGCAAATGCCTCCCTGATGAATCACCATAGAAAAGATAGCACTGGAGTTTGATGGTGGGATGAGCAAAAAGTACAAGCAGTGTAGACAGGTTTTCTCCTGCTGCAAGTGGCTTATTTCAATTGTCAACACATCACATAAGAAATTTATAGTCAGAGTCCTATTTCCTCCCATTCCTATGGCTCCTAGCATTACTGCCACTTGATCGGACCCCATTTTCACAATCCACAGCTTTTCTCTAAAACCAGCCACCAAACCCTGATTGTGATACACTCACCCACTGGATGAGATTATGGGGACTGACATCACTATAGAAGGAGTATTTGCTCCAGGTGGCCTGAGAGGAAGCAAGTCTGAACCTGTGCACTGAAAGGGCGAGGCTGGGTCTCTACAGAGGTTAGGAATGCAGTCCTCAATTGTCAAAAGGCCTGCCAGCACTAGTGTGCATAGTCACAAAGAGAAAATGAACAAAGCTGGCTCTCCCCACGAGCCAGGATGATCCGCAAATACCTCATCTTTACTATTGACATCATTTACTATTGAAAATCCACAGGTGAGATCTTAAACTCCTACTTAGGTGGAAACTGTGATTCTAAAAGCACACAGGGCAATTCTCTGGGTCTGTTTGTTTTCAAAATTATGGCAACTTTTTTAGGGAATAGAAGAGACTGAACAGGAAGCCTACCAAATAAATGGGCTGTTAGTAGCTAAGTCTGGCAGTCATACCCACATTCCCAAGTATTTTTTTAAATACCAAGTATTTTTTAAAGTTCTGTTCTTTTAGAAACCAGAGGCCCATTTCAGAATATAATAGGAACTGTGAACCCTTTTGTCAGGACACAAAATCAACCTTCTGTATATGACTCCGAGATGACTTAAAGAGCTTTTTCCTCTGCGTGGCTACCAGGTTACAAATTCCCATTGTAATACAATACGAATAGTTCTCTGAGCCATTGCAAAGACAAAGGTGTAAGTAAATAAGCACCGTACACTATGCTCAGGGTAAGAAGTTCAGCAACTTCTGTCCTTCTGAAACCTATCTGCCATCCGTCTCCACACCAGGAAAACGTTAGGGCGGTAACAGGAATAACCTACTGTGAAGTTCTGATAGTCACCAGCTTCCTGTGCTGGGCCCAATGGAACAGGCTTCGGTTATCTAAGATAATTCATTCTGTGCCAGCTACAGTGCCTGTTTAATTGTTCAGCGTTTCACGTTCGGGAACTCCTTTCCAATGACTGACTGCCCGTGGCGTCACTGCCATTCTGAATCATGCAAATGAGAATGTCATATCCTCTGACTCAAGAAGCTTTATCTCATTAAAAATTATTTTGAGAACTCCAAGCAGAGAGTTGGTCTTTGCTTAGATCTGACTTCCCAAATACATCACTTTTCCTTTTCTCACGGGGATCCAGCTGATTTGGAAGGAGACTGGGAAGTGTGCAAGGGGGGAATCCTATGGAACTGAGCTTGGGAAGCAGGTATTTGCTGGCAGGGATGCTCTCCTCCTTTGCTGAGAGGCTGTGGTCCACAGCCCTTGCCAAATCTGTCGCAGTAGCTAATAGTACATTTCCATGTATGTACTATTTTCTCCCAATTTTCCCCAAGGAAAGGGCGAGTCAGGATATGCACGCATAGCACACAGGACAAAAATAGCCTTGTTTAAGTAGTTAAGTAGCTATTAAGTGAAGTTCCTTGACTTTGTCTATTCTGAGCACCAGTATTTGCACTAGTCAGGCAGCATCCCCCTAGGTCAACTACCTATGTATTCTTGTACTCTATACTGAAAGACAGTATGCACAGGGCTTATGAAAACAGACATTAGAAATAGGATTTGAGTCCTTGGGCTAGTTGTGTGACTTACTGGTTATATGAACTTAGACAATTTACCAAACCTCTCTGAGCTTAAATTTGCTCATTTATAAAATGGGGTAATACTAGTTTGTAACTTATAGACGTATTGTAAGGATAAAATCAATTAATATACTGCATATAAAGTTTCTAGCTCAGTGACTGACACATATTACATGCTACGTGATGCATATGTTAAGTGCTTGTGAAGGTTAGCTGTTACTATTACATCAGGTATTCTTGAACATTTCTTTAACTCAGAGTTAAAGCCAGGAAAGACATGTGTTACATTTAGTTTAAAGGATAAAAAACAATATAGCATAGACTTGGGACTCTGGTAGTTTATCACGCAGGTAAATGCTATAGCAGTTAAAAGTCAGCAAAGTTCAAAATTATCTCTGAATGATCTACGATCTATGTGTTTAATGTCCTCATCTTTTTTTTTTTTTTTCTTTAGATGGAGTTTCGCTCTTTCTCCCAGGCTGGCGTGCAGTAGTGCCATCCTCATCTATTAAGTAATAATCAAGTCTTCCTCATGAGATTTTAATGGCACTTAAATCAAAGGAAGTAAAATATCAAATCCACAAGGATTAAGTGTACAATTAATGTTAGTCATCATTACCACTAAAAATTAACATGAGCTTAAATATATACAAACTATAGAATATAGGCAGCAGGCTCCATTCATTTAAAAACTACTGATATTACACTACTGTGTACCAAGCATGGTTCTACACATCTTATTTAAAAATAACTCATTTATTTAATCCTCATAATAGCTCCAGGAGGTAGGTAACTATATCACCTAGCCCTATTTTAAATATGAGGAAACAGTGGCCACTCCATGACTAAGTTGCAGACTCATGATTCACTCCCAGGCTCCCAAGACAATGCTCTTTCAGTGCTGTCTAATAGAAATTTCTACAATAATGGAACTGATTTGTCTGTGCTGCCCAGTATGCTAGGCCCTGGGCACATGTAGTAATTGAGCCCTTAAAATGTGGTAAATATGCTTGAGGAATAGAATATTTTATTTCATCTCATTTTAATTAATTTAAATTTAAATAGCCACAGGTGGCTGGTGGCTATTGGACAACACATGCATAGACCACCCTGTTGCATTGCTTTATTAAAGGGCCAGTTCCACTGAAGAAACTAGTAGAGACCCTTATCCACACTGTGCTTGTTCTACACTTGCCTACAGTGGTTGTAGTTCCTTCATTCGGGACCTTTATTACTATCTTCTTTAAACATAAGTTGCCTTTTTTGGTACATTGAGTATCTTCAGTAAAAGGAAATTTTGCCTTCAAAATACCCCACTAATAATGGTTCATCCTGTAACTTTTTATCCCTTTTGCCTACTTGTTGTACTTGCTTGATGCCAGACACTATTCTCTAGCCACAGGTTACATGAAGCTTTCCGCATATGGCCACCCCATGTTCTCCAGTTAGGACAACGGGTTCTATTTTGCCCTCTTTTGTAGAGCTAGCAACTGCTTTATTGTTGTCTGAGCTGAAAATGGAGCCTTGATGGACAAAAACAGACATCTTATCACTTTTTAACGTAAAACCATCAAACTTGGCTTTCCGTTGATCCACCAAATTATGCTTTTACTTTTGCCTCCATTTCATAAAATTAACTACCCTAAGCATGCCTGTCTAATTGCAAATTTCCATTCCCTCATGTCCAACCTCTGCCTCCCACTGCACCACTGTAATTTGCCAAGTGAAACCTGCCCAAGTTCAGAGAGACTCAGGCAAACAAAACTCACGAAAAGGAGTACTTTTTTGTCCTGAGTTAAATCAATATTGCAACGAAGAAAATAATCTCATTAGAATGATAGTACATGCATCTTGCTTCCCATTCCCATTTTATGTAATTATCTGTGCTGTGATGCTCGATCCAAACAAGTGCTGTCTCATTTGTAATCAGGGCAGAGAGTATGACTCCATCACTTTTACCCGAGTCCCTCATACAGCATTGCTTGTAATCAGAATTTTCAAAACTGCATTTCCAAAATCACAACTGGGATCATTTTTGCTTAGAAGCCACATGACAGAAGCCTCACAGACAAACCTGAAATCTTAAACAAGCTTTAAAAGTATGACATAAAGATTATCCGATAATGTCTAAAAGCAAGTGGCACATTCAGGTAGTTCAGTTTGATTTGCTGTGCTCAGAGTCGACTGGGTAGTTCATGTGCAAATCTTCTGCTAAGTCATTTCCTCTCTTTGTTTTCAGACTGGATTTCCAAGCAAAATATTCATATCTTTTTCTGTATATAGACTGACTCAGCCTTGCCACAATTTTGTGGGCAGAAAGGGTATGTGTGTTATGTACTTATCTTATCCATCATTGTATGATATTAGGGTGGTGATTCTGAGATATGTTAATTTTTCTTGTTTTCATTGGATTCTTTTCTTTCCAACCTTCATTCCTATTGATGTGTTCATAGGTTATCATTTGTGTGATTTTTGAGACACAATGAATCAAAGGGATTAAAAGATCACTTGGATACACAATTTTTCCATTGATATAACAGTGGGCACTTGCCTCTGCATGTAACAGAAATTAAAAAAAAAAAAATAGAAGAAGCCCCATGTGTTGCTCTCAACAGAGCTGAGAATCACATTACCAGAGGCATTACTGGCGTAGACCTCTCATGCCACACAAATGCCTCACTTCTCCACCTGGGGTTAGCAAAAAACTTTCAGTCAACACTTGCATTCATGGCTCATAAATGTTGAGACTTGAGCAGCCTTCTTGCTAGGCGGGTTTCTATGCGGGGATAGGAGTTTACTCTGAAATTAATTGTAGAATTTCTCTAGGAAGCCAAGCTAGCTGAATTCATCTATTCTGAGTTCAGAATTATGAAAAAGTGAGACCAGTTTTAAGTTTTACATTTTGAAGCATTTTAATATAAGCATGATAGTTTACAACTGCTGTGAGTGAGAAAAAAAATTCTCTGTGTTCTTGCTTCTAATTTGATTTGAATCCATAAAGTATATATCAATCAGAAAGCAACTTGTTGTAAAGGAGAAAAATAGAATTTATAGACATGAAAATAAATAGATGAAAATCATGGGTGGTTATTTGATCTTTAGAAGGCACAAAGTAGCCACAAATTATGGGTACCATTTTCTTCCACATTTTAGTTTTACATTCCTGAAACTTGGGGTATGCATTTATTCAATAGTCATTCACCCTGCTAGGCAGAGGGAACACAACGAAAACAAGATACAAATCTTGCCCTCAAGAAGCTCACAATCTACTTTAGGGGGTATTAACATAAGTATTTTAAAAGAAAGTCCTTAAGTGTAGGGGTAGGAATATGAATGGAGTATCAGAAAAGCATAAGCAAAGGCATCTAACCCATCAGGCTTTCTGGAGGAGGTGGGATCTGGTCTGCAATTTGAAGGTTATGTAGAGGGTCACTATGCGAAAGGAGGTATAGGAAGAGCAAAGGAACTGGAAGGAGGAGCACGGTGCACAGGCAAATTAAGTGTTTCCACATTGCCAGAGAGAAAACCATGAGGTAGAGATTAATAAGAGCTAAGCCTAGAGAGGCCAGCAAGATCCTGATCTTCAGGGTCTTATTTATAGCACGTGGTGGAAAGCATTCTGGGGTTTTAAGCAAAGGAGAGGACATGTCTGATTTTGTTTTTAGTGGTGTATGAGTTGGTTTGTGCTGCAAAAGAAACAACTGCCTCAAAACCTAGAGGTTTAAAAGAATGAATATTTAGCTCATGATCCTGAGGGCAGTTCTTCCGAGCAGCTCAGCTCAGCTCATTCTACCTGGCCCTCTCCTGTGTCTGGAGTCAGCTGGCAAATTGTCTGGCAGCTAGATGATCCAGGCTGGCCTCACGTACATGGTGATTGGGGGCTGTCTGCCGGAGCTCCTTGGTTTTCCACCACATGGTCTCATATGCACCAGCACGCTAGCTTGAGCTCACTCACATGGTCTCAGGATTCTAGGACAAGCAAGAGTGAAATCTGCCAGGCTATTTGAGGCCCAAGCTCACAATGTGGACAATGTCATCACCACCACATTCCATTTTTTAAAGCCAGTCACAAGGCCAGTCTAGATTCAAGAGAGGTGTAGTGGAGAGGAATGGCTTGCTTTTATGGGAGAAACTGTAGGTTTTACCAAAGTGCTACAGAGAAGGACAACCAAAGACAAGAAAGCCAGTTAGGAGATGCTGTGTACTGTAGCCTAAAAATGAGATAATGGGCCTAATCTAAAGAAGCGATAGCAATGGAGAAAAGGAAACCAAGTTAAGAAACCTTCATGGATAAAATGGTAGAATTTCATGATTGACTGGATCAAGATGAGGAAGAAGATATCTCTAGTTTGACCAAAAGAAAGATAGAAACTAAATATTTCTGTGCCTTATGTGTTATTGAATTATCTTAACAACATACCAATGGCCAATCCTTATGCAAGTACCAGGTGTGCATCAAGAAAAGTAGAGAAGAATGTGGATCAATTTTATTTAGCACATATTAATTTAACACCCCCAGTTCTAGTGCCAACTAACGACCCTACCTTCAAGGAATTAATACTTCAAGAAACAAAGTACACAGGAAATCAGGTAATAATAGAAAATAGTAACTGATCAAATGATAAAATATATAGTAAAGATAGAAAGTGATACAGAACAGAGAAGGAAATTCCAGAAGAATCAGGGAAGTCTTCATGGAGCAGGTGGGACCTAAATAAGGTGGATTTTATAACCAAAAAGTCTCATAAATATTAGTATTATATTAATTTATCTGAGTATCATCTATATGACTAGTATACATACTTTTAATGTCTTTTCCACATTCCATTGCTAAGAGAATTGAAATAAATAGTTATTCAAATCATGTTCAATATTCTGTGGTTCAGACGAGGAACCCTGATTAAGAAAATCTGGTTTACACATTATTTCTTGGGCTTCAGATTCTAGTTGTTAAAAATCTGTCAAAACTTGTGCCAGTAATGAGCCAATCATCCAGTACAAAGGCATGCTAGGAGCAAAGCCAGATTGAACCAAGAGAAGGTATTAGGAAACCAGCAGGGATCTGAGGGGGTGGAGGAGGTTGGAGGGAGAGAAAGAAAGGCTGAGTTGTAATCCTGGAGACAAGGTCCTATTAGCAAAGAGGCCTAGGGAACATTCACTCCAATTTAGAAGAGAAAACAAAGTCCAGAGGAAACCCACAGTCTCTGGCACATGGAAAATAACAATTTTTAAATGAATCTACAGATAGATAGAAGAATGCAAACCAGGGAATGGGGAGGGAAGATATCAAGCTGTCATTCTGAGAGTTCCGAACAGTGTGGAATTAGAAAATGAAGAGTAGCAGACGCAAGTAGGAAGCACTTTCTACCAACCTCCCATGATGACCAGTGCTCTGGGGAGATGGAGACACAATGGAGAGCCAAGATCTTTAGGCTCATGATGGCTCAGGAAGAGGGGTCACCATCTAAGAGTCCTTCAAAAGTGCTTGGAGCTCTTGTGTGAGGGCACAGGATGGACACGAATATTTCTAAATTTTTCTCGTATCCAGCAAGGAAGCTGTTTACATAATAATTCATTGAGTTTGGGGAAAAGTTGAGTCAACATGCAGATCCTAGAAACAATCAGAATGGTACTACAGCGGAATCAGGGGCAACCACAAACCAACAGAAACATTCTCACCCTAAATCAAATTAAGGTATCTCTGAAATCCCTGCATCTGCAGAAATCTAGCCACCTGGAAAGTTTCCTCTGACAACTACTACTACCACTGAGTACTTCTTGGAGTCCCTAGTGGACGTCTGATCTAGGCTTCAAAACAAATCCAATCCTCTAGGACTTGGCTGATTGATCCAATGTTTCTTTCTCATCTGCCCAGCTGCCTTCTGGTTTATGTGATCTGCCATCCTCCAACACCCTGCCTTTTGTTCTAGGTGCATCCACTTCTAATTAACATTTCACCTTCTGTCTAACTCTGGTCTGCCCTGCAGATCATGGCTGCTATGAAGAACAATCACAGTGCTAAGTATGTATGATGTTAGGCGAAGACACCCTTTGACACTCTCAGAAGGAAATTAAAGGAATATTCTACCCTACCGCGCATATTGGGCTTTTAGTAAAAATTGTTGTAAAAATTTACTGTTAAGAAAAACTGACTAGTGTCTCTTTGTTATTGTCTTTTTCTTTCTATTCCTTTTTTCCTGCTTTTTTCATCTGTCGCTTTTCTTTTGCTGCTGTAAACTCACAAAGGAATAACAAAATCCTTGTTTCCTCACTTTCACCACAGATAGAAGGTACCAGCATTTGTGTTTTTAAAAGTCTAAACTCTCCTTCAACTACAACTCCAGGGGAAAGTACAGTTTTCATATTTCGGATCCATAAAGATAGAAGAAGTCAGGAAGAGTAATGGAAGGTGATGTTTTGAACTGAAGAGAAGTGCCCCAATACCTAGGGTGGCTTCTTTGAGTTAAAAGAAGGCAGTGGCGACAATGAACTTGCAGTGTGCCCCCCTCCTACCCACAGACAAGGGCAGCAGAACCTCTAAAAAATGGGCTATATAATGGCTTAAGGCCTGACCACCTGGAAGTCTTCTTATCCTGAGCCCAGAGCCACCCATTTCCTAACGGAACAGATAAGCCTAAACAATGAGCATCTCAAAAGAGACAATGATGGGCAGAAGGTCAAAGGATTTACCCCAATCTTCTGGATTGGAAAAGCTCCTTGGTTGTTGTAAAGACTGGACACCCACCAAAACATAACTAAGTTTAAATATTCTACAAACCCTAATGAACAGGAACCGAGAGATTTATTTCACTTAGAAAAATATAGTGGTTTTTGCACACATAAGTGAAGCACAGAGATACAAATTATACAATTTCTTCAGTTTTTATTATCAAGTCTCTCTCTCTCAGCTAGAACTGGGCCAGGGATGGATCCAAAAACAAACAGAAAGCCATATTCAGAGCAGCCACTTCCCTCACACAACCACTGCTTGGCTGTCAGGCCGAGCTTATCTTTCTGGATCTCTGTCCCTGAGGATAAATTCTCTCCCACAAGATTCAACAATGTCTACTGCAAATAGGCCTCTGGTCTATCTGCCACAGCAGTTAGCCAAATGTACAGATGGTTCTGAATTCCAGAGGTGGATGAATACATGTGAGACTCAAGCCATCACGTTGGGGCTCAAAAGAAATTTGATGTTGAAAAAGTGAGAACCCCTGACATATTAGTAAACAGGCACCTTCAGGAGCTGACTGAATACTAGTAGTCCATTAAATGTTGAAACAACCCCAAAATTTCACATTAAGAGTTTATTTCTTGCTGCTCTAGGCTGAATGCATGTGTTCCCCCAAAATTGAAAAGCTGAAATCCTAACCCCAAAAGTGATCTTGAGGTGGGATAGTTCCCTTGACCCCCTTCATGGGCAGGAACTGGAGGGACTCATTTCAGTCAGCCTGCCACTAGCCACTCCTCATGGGAGGGAGCATGCAAGCAAGTAAGTGTGGGAACCGGAGTGAACAAATGCTGGAAGCATCTGGTCACTCTTCTCTGGTGGGAGCAGGCTCTACGCAGGCCCAGCAGCAGTGTCCAAGCGTGTTACTACCAATCCTCTTTCAGCTCTGCTCTCTGGGGATGGCCAAGTACCAACCAGCTCAGTGGAGGGTCAGGGTGGCAGCCCCTGCCCTCTCAACACCAGGGTTCTTGTCTGGTGTCCAAGAAGAGAATCAGGTCACATGAACTGTTTAAAAGGTGATGAATGCAGAAGACTTTACTGAGTGGAGGGTGGCTTTCAGCAGAAAGGGATGGGAAGGTGATCTTTCCCTGAAGCCCAGCCATCTCCAGCCAGGGCCCTCTCTGAAGCTGCACCATCCAAAGTTAGCTGCATCTAACTGTAGTCTCTGACAGTTGCTTCTCTGCTCACTGCTCAGCTGCTTGATACAAGCTGTCTGAATAACAAGCATCCTTCATGCTCAGCCACTTGTGTTGCTCTGCCGGCTAATGTCTTTTATAAGCACAGGATGGGGGCAAGGTAGGGCAAAAAGGCAACATTTGGGTGGAAAAACCAGGCCAGCTGTTTTCGCTTAGGGTCGCAGTTCCAGGCTAAGGGTGGGGTTTAGCCAGGAGCCCAGCCCTTCTGTATCAATAGTACTAGAAGCTTGGGCCTTGGCAGTGGTCACATACCCCACAGTCTAAGGCTGGCTGGGTAGCTGCTGCCCTCTTTGGACAGGCATGTGTTCTCCACAGTCCCACCAGTTCCTACTGCTTTGCTACACTGAAGGTGTCAGCAACCACTTATTGCACTTGCTCTGCACTATGGTCTGAATGTTTGCGTACCTTCAAAATTCATATGCAGAAATCTTCACCCTTAAGGTGATGGTGGCAGGAGGTTGGGACTTCAGAAGGGGATTAAGTTATGGGGGTAGAGCCCTCATAAATGGGATTAGTACTCTTATAAAAGAGGCTGAAGAAAGACTCCTCACCCCTCCACATATGAGAACATAGAGAAAAGATTATGTTGACTGGGCGCAGTGGCTCATGCCTGTAATTGCACATCAAGAGGCTGAGCGGGGAGGATTGTTTGAGGTCAGGAGTCCAAAACCAGCCTGGGCAACATAGAAAGACCCCTTCTCTAGAGAAAAAAATTAAAAATTATCCAGGCAAGGTCATGCACACCTGTAGTCCCAGCTACTGGAGGCTTAGGTGGGAGGATCGCTTGAGCCTAGGGATTCAAGGCTGCAGTGAGACAGGACTGCAGCACTGCACTCCAGCCTGGGCAACAGAGTGACCAGTAAGCAGGTCCTTACCAGACACTTACGCTGCAGCCTTGACCTTAGACTTCCCAGCCTCCAAAACTGTGAGAAATGAATGTCTGTTGTTTATAAGCTATCCAGTCTATGATAATTTGTTCTAGCAGCCGGAATAGACTGACACTAGCTCATGTAATAATCAAATGAAGTCAGCAGGAAGCTCTGCTCCATGTAGTCATTCAGGGATGCAGTTTCCTGCCATCTTGTGATAGCAGCATGTTCTAAGGCTTCATCTTCCTCTACATTAAGCCAGTGATAGGAGCATGAAGAACTGCATGTGAGAAGGTTCCAAGGGCCAAGACTCGAAGTTGTGTGCAACACTTACCTCCCAATTCCATTGACAAGAATTCAGGCACATCAAACCCCACTGTACTGACCTGTTCTCACATTACTATAAGGAAATACCCAAGACTGGGTAATTTATAAAGGAAAGAGGCTTAATTGACCCACAGTTCCACATGGCTGGGGAGGCCTCATGAAACTTACAATCATGGTGGAAGGTGAAGGGGAAGCAAGGCACCTTCGTCACAAGGGGGCAGGAAGAAGAAAAACCAATGGAGAAACTTGCCAAACATAAAACCATCAGATCTCATGAGAATTCACCCACTATCACAAGAGCAACATGGGGAGACCGCCCCATAATTCGGTCACCTCTACCTGGTCTCTCCCTTGACATATGGGGATTATGGGGATCACAATTCCAGGTAAGATTTTGGGTGGGGACACAGCAAAACCATATCACCCACCATCCCACCACCACCACCTATTGGCCACTGCAAAGAAATATGGAAAATGTGTGCCTAGAAATTAGTGGAAATTAGTCTGGTAAACAACCAGCCTATCTCAAGTTCCAGCCACAGAACATCATAGCTCTTTCTCCCTGCTTATGTTTCTTCACTCTGCTGGATCAAATGAGCTAATAACTGAGGAAATAACAAAACAAAGTATTAAATTCTGACTACTTTCCAATGGCCTAAACAACTCATAGAGTCTTAATTCTTTTTGTGAAATTTAAATCCTGAAAATATTTAGGTAAATCAATTTCTCATTCTAATAACTATTTCATAATAAATTGGCTAATTTGTTCTGGTGGTTTTGATGACCAGGCAATGTAAAATACTGGAAATCTAATTTTTTGTTTCTCAGAAATGTACAAATACTGCCTCACTCCACATTTTTGTTAATCTGATGAGAGATTGGCATTTGAGTTTAAGAACCTCTCTAGACTGAGGCCAGTGCTCTGGGGCCTGAAGACTTGGCCACAGATTTGAAGGTTTTTTGGTGAGTTATAGGAATGGAACTGAATGTGCATGCCCTTGGGGTAGGAGTGTCCTCATCAGGGAAGCTACAGAGTTACCTCCTTCTCCTCATCTCAAAGACTATGAAGTGAGTCTTTGAGGCCAGACAGGTAATGTACTTGTCCTCCCTTTGGGAGTTCCAGATACACACAGGGCACATTTTCCTGCCAGACTCTGTTTAATTCTCCATGCTGCACTGCACTGTCCTTTTACTAACTGCATGCATCCCCAAGCTTACACCAGGAAATTCATTTAGGGAGGGTCTCAGATAAGACTTCTCTTCATATTCTGTGAATTTAGTCTATCTCAGTCAGCCTCTGGTTTCTAATAAATGCCTTCTACTCTAAGCAGATTTGAAATTATTCCGTTTATCTCACCGTCAGCTTTTGTCCAAGATCCTGTTCAGTTATAGACTGCCATACACAAGGTAAGAATAATTCAAAAGTTTCAGAGACCTATAAAGGTATTGAAGGATTAAGAAAAATTGACACAAATTCCAAAGGAAAAAGAGTCAAAAAGAATTTTTCACATCGTGGTCCCCTAAATTTCTGCATACCATCAACTTAGCTGTTTTTTTTAACAATACAGATTCCTGAGCCCCACTGTTATGGTCTGAATGCTTGCATCTCCCCAAAATTCATATGTGGAAACTTTATCACCAATGCAATGATATTAGCAGGTGGGGACTTTGGGAGTTGATCAGGTCATGAGGTCAGAACTCTTGTAAATGAGATTAATGTCCTCATAAAAGAGATCTGAGGGAGCCTGTCTACCCCTTTCATCATGTGAGGACACAAGTAGAAAGTGCTATCTCTGAATCAGGAAGCAGGCCCTCACTAGACACCAAATCGGCCAGTGCCTTGCTCTTAGACTTTCCAGCCTTCAGAACTGTGAGCAATAAGTTTCTGTTGTATATAAGCCACCCGTGTTTGTTATCACAGCCCAAAAGGACCAAGACACCCACTATATACCTATAAATTCACATTCTCTTAAGGATAGAGCTGGGATTCGGAATTTTTAAACAAATTCCCCAGGTGATTTTAATTCATATTAAAGCTGAGAAACATGAAAGAAAAGGCTAATTATGCATCAAAAGAAGGTTGTGAGGGTCACTTGATGAAACATCTGTGTCTTGAGAGAGAACATCTGGCACATGTTTGTGGAGGTTTGATGTCTGTATGTTATCATTATAATATGAGCAGCATATGGATGACTATGAAGAGAAAGAGGGAGGTGCTCCTTCCTCCTGCATCAACCTGTCATCTCAGGAAAAGCCTGATGTCCTGATAGATAACCCATAAATAGTGAGCTGGGTGATTCATTTAAGCATATCCTGAAGGACACCATGCCCTATCCCTGCTTCATACATAAAAGATTAGACAGAGGGAGAAGAGGATATGAGGGGACAACTGCCTATTTCTTAACATTTCCCTGAGAGTGGAGGGGGAAGAACATTGAACTTGTCCTTCCTCCTTCAAAGGCTTGACCCAAGAGACTCTCTCATAAAGTTTGAGGGTATTTCAGTTATCTGTTGCTATGTAACAAACCACCCTCAAAACAAAGTGGCTCAAAATAACAGTGTTATCTCCACGGTTCTATCAATTGACAATGTTCAGTCAGATGGCCTTATTTGGTATTTTTCATATAGTATCAGTCAGGTGGCAGCTGGATTTGGAGATCACTAAAGGTTCATGGGCCATGCATGTAAAATGACTCACTCATATGACTAGGAATTGATGCTGAGTGTCAGCCTGGAGCTCAGCTGGGGTTGTCAAGCACAGCACATGTATGTGGCCTCTCCATTTGGCTTGAGCTTCCAACAGCATTGTTTGGGGCATGGCAAGTCTGAAAAGGACTGATCCAAGAGCAAGTCCTCTTGTGAACTAGTCTCATAAGTCCCAGAACATCCCTTCTGATTCATTCTACTGGTTAAGCATGTTGCTTGGGCCAATCGAAATCCAAGAGAAGAAGAAATAGGCTCCTGTTCTTAATAAGGGGTGTGGTAAAGTCATATTGGAAAAGAACATTAAGGTTGAGAGATATTGTGGCTGCCATCTTTTGAAAATATGATTTTCTATAGAATGTGGCTCTGAAATATGGTACAGAGATTGTTTTTGTTTTTCCACCAAGGGAACTTGGAAGAAAATGCAAAAGGTACCCAAGATTCTGAGGATGAGCTAATACAAATCCAAAAGGTGGTATAGAAAGTAGCACTGGGGGCCGGGCGCAGTGGCTCATGCCTGTAATCCCAGCACTTTGGGAGGCTGAGGTGGGCTGATTACAAGGTCAAGAGATCGAGACTATCCTGGCCAACATGGTGAAACCCCGTCTCTACTAAAAAAAAAAAAAAAATACAAAAAATTAGCTGGGCATGGTGGCACATGCCTGTAGTCCCAGCTACTCAGGAGGCTGAAGCAGGAGAATTGCTTGAAACTGGAAGGCAGAGGTTGCAGTGAGCCGAGATCGCACCACTGCATTCCAGCCTGGGCAACAACAACGAAACTCCATCTCAAAAAAAAAAAAAAAAGAAAAGAAAAAGAAAGTAGCACTGGGGGAATTCTGAGGGGCCAACCAAAAACTCTACCCAACGTCACCTCCCTATGGTTCATTATGCCTTGGAATTATAGCAGAGGGAACAAAGGCTGGAACCGCGCATTGCCTGTAAGAATTCCCCAGGGGCAAGGGTTGAGGGCTGCAGAAGGCCACCCTGCAGACCTCTTACATGAAGTGAATGGACACCACAACCATACACACACATACCCCATTCTGACAGCAAAGACCAACATAAAAGGCCCTCCTCCACCTCTCCTTTCCACTCAGGCTTGGGATGCACTGAGTAGTGCTCAGAGGATGCACAGGCATTAGGGCAAGAACAAGAGGGAGTGATTGTAACAGAAAGATCAAACCTTCCCTCTTCTCTACCATGTTCCTTGAAACTGAGCTGAAGACCATTATGGGGGATAGTGATTCTTGAATGTGACTGAAGATTTACTCTATATGAGACTTGAGAGTGTAATTACCAGATTATAATGCAAATCACTAGTCAGAACTGAATTTATCAGCAGAGGCTGAGATTTCTTAATGGTGTTTTATACTTTTGCCTCTTTGCATATCTCCTTCCCATTCAGAAGTCCCTGGAAAATGTTAGGAACTTGAAAAATTATGACAGCAGCTTAAAAATAATTATTCCATGTTTGGACATTACTAAGATACTCAGATTGCTCCTGCTAACTTTATGTATGTAAATACTTTTTTGAAATAAAGCATTGGACCCACTTTCCACTGGAAAAATCCTGAGAGTTAAACCTAATAGTTGCACCAGAGGTGGTTCTTTGGCAAAAAGTAGGTTATGTATGGGGTGTTTTGGCTCAACAGAAATACCTATTTTATCCTGGCAATAGAGCTGTGTGATCATTTATAAATGTCTGTCCTTGTCACTAGTCTGTAAGATCCCTGAGGACAGGGACCAAGTCTGCTTTGCCCATTACTGATTGCATCTCTAGCACTAAACTTGGTGCCTCTCACAGGAAAGGTATTCAGGTAAGGTTTGTTAAATGAATAATTAAATTAGGTTGATGAGTCAAAGAAGCCCAGAACTCTAGCAGTAGAAGAGACTTTTGAGATCATTTACTTCAACCTTGATCTTCTATGTTGTGATTCTGAGATCCACAGACATTAAAGAACCCACTCACCATAAAGAAGTATGTCAATGGCAGAGCAAGAAGCAAAACTCAGGTCTCTTGTCTCTGAATTCAGGGATTTCCCAAACATACTGTGTTTTCTTTTATTTATTTATTTATTTATTTTTATTTATTACACTTTAAGTTTTAGGGTACATGTGCACAATGTGCAGGTTAGCTACAAATGTATACATGTGCCATGTTGGTGTGCTGCACCCAGTAACTCGTCATTTAACATTAGGTATATCTCCTAATGCTACCCCTCCCCCCCTCCCCCCACCCCACAACAGGCCCTGGTGTGTGATGTTCCCCTTCCTGTGTCCATGTGTTCTCATGGTTCAATTCCCACCTATGAGTGAGAACATGCAGTGTTTGGTTTTTTGTCCTTGCGATAGTTTGCTGAGAATGATGGTTTCCAGTTTCATCCACGTCCCTACAAAGGACATGACTGTGTTTTCTTCTCTACGCCACGGTACAGCAGAAGAGCTGAGCACTAACCAGACAGATTGAATCTGGCTCTGTCTCCAAGGCAGTATCAATATTTCCTTGCTTTTCCCCTCTCCCCTTAAAGTCATATCACTTAGCTAAATTAAAAGAGGAAGCTCATAAGTAGAATAGAATGTTCACAAAAACTAAACCCATCTAGAAGGAAAGAATGAGGGTGGAAAGGGGGCTCTCGTCTGACCCGATTAAGAAGTAAGTATAGGGTACACTAAAGAACCAAAACATATCACCTCAGTGAACAAACCTTTGATCGTTTATTCATTCAACAATATTCACTGAGCATCTACATTGTGACAGACACTGTTTTAGGAACTGGAAAGAGGTAACAAATAAGACAAAGTCCTTTCCCACAGGTAGAGTATAATCTAGTTCGGGAGGCAGAAATAAACAACTACATGAACAGGAGAATTTCTGAGAGTGATAAGTAATTGGAAGTAAATAAATGTTATGCTGGGATACAGGATAACTGCTGGGAGAGGGTCTCCTTTGGTATAGATGATCAGGAAGGCTTTTCAAAGGCGGTAACATTTTATTTGGAGTCTACAAAGGGAAGGAACTTGCCATGCTAAGCACTAAGGAAATATTCCAGAGGCCAAGGGAACAACAAATGCTAAGGTTCAGGGGCAATAAGAATTTGAAGGAAGTGGAGAAGAAAATCAAGGCAAAGGAAACAGCTCAAGGAAAAGCAAAATAATAAAATAATAACAAAATTTTTACTTTTTTTAAAATAACAAAAGTTTAAAAGTATGAAACTACATGGCATGTTTGGAAACAAATAATTCAAATATATGCATGGGAATGAGGTCAGAAACCAAGGCTGGGAGGCTGTAAAGAACATTTGAAATTCTAGACTTTATTCTTCAGACAATGGGAAATCAAGAGAAATGTTGAAATGGATGAATGCAGGAAATGCACTGAAGTGTAAAGAGGTAGGGAGTTCAGACAAAAAACATTGCCAGCCAGGCGCGGTGGCTCACGCCTGTAATCCCAGCACTTTGGGAGTCCGAGGCGGGTGGATCACGAAGTCAGGAGTTCGAGACTAGCCTGGCCAACATAGTGAAACCCCATCTCTACTAAAAATATAAAAATTAGCTGGGCGTGGTGGCAGGTGCCTGTAATAGCAGCTACCTGGGAGGCTGAGGCAGGAGAATCGTTTGAACCAGGGAGGCAGGGGTTGCAGTGAGCCGAGATCATGCCATTGCACTCCAGCCTGGGCAACAGGATAAGACTCCATCTCAAAAAAAAAATGCCATGGTCCGTTTAATATTGGAGGCAGAATCAGCATAGTGGTATTGGTCATGGAAAGGAATAGAGAGAATTAAGAGACAGTCAGAGGTGGAAGCATAATGTATGAAGCGACCAATTAGATATAGGAGTTGAGAGAGGGAAGGAGTCAGAAAACTTTATGGGTTTCCAAATTGGGCAATGGGGGAATGGAAGTAGCTATAGCCAACATCTTGGGGAGCAATTGTGTGAGATGAGTTCAGGTGAGGTTGTACCTGGAGGTCAGACATCTTGGAATATTAGAGAGGGGTGTCTAGCCAACTATTCAGAGTTGAAGTCTAGTCTTGAGAAGGAAGAGGTAAAGATGTAGATTTGGAAGTCCTCGGCATATAAAAGGGAGTTGAATCCATGGGGGTGAATGATGTTAACTCAGAAGATGAAAGGGGCTTGAGGAAACAGACAGCTGAGAAGAGGCTATGAAAGATATGCAGAAGAGAACTTTAGGGGATGATTTCATTAAATGGAGAGATGACAAAAAAGAACCATCAAAGGATGCTAAAGGTGGGTACAGAGTGGTAGTGGGGAAAGTGATTGAATGAGAGAAGCAAGGAATCAAGAATGTCAAAAATATTGTCAAGAGGAGAGGAGACCATAGTTGGAATTGTGTAATTATTATTTCTGTGGACCAAGTAAATCTTATTCAGGAAGATAGTTAGGGCTACATTGCTATTCTGAAAATAAGTATAAATTGTGCTAGTCAAAGCGCATAGTTTTCTGCTCCAATAAAATCTTTGCCAGCTGTCAAATACCAGTCACTTTAAAACATAATAAAGACCTATTTCACAGTGAGAAGTATTCCTTTTCCTCCCAGACTCCATGCAAATTATGGATAAAGAATGTAGCAATTTAATAAATCACTGTACTTTTGAACTTAGCCATAAGAAGAAACTACCAGAAGTGTGATTTAGAAGAAAAACTATAAAAAATATTCTACTTATTGTTGAACTGAATCAAGGCTTTTATGGAAATAAATGTGATGGTAGTTTATCAAAAAGAGGGTACTTGAAACAGAATAGAAATAAAACAGAATAAAGTAGTGTTATTTAGCTTCTAAACATGTCACTTGAATAGATCATTGTTTATGGATTTTTCATTGTAAGTTGCAATTTGAGTTCAATCAAAATTAATACCTATCACAAGAATGATTTCATTTTTGTCTCCTCTGTATAATTACCAAATTGATATAATATCTTGCATAGAGCATTATCACGAAGGTCAGAACATCTTCTTTCAAAACACTTTGTTTTCCTTGGAATCTCTCTATATCAACCACCTTAGATAATCTCTGTTAATGTCATTACAGAGAAATAGAAAATAAAGTCTGCCATGTTATTAACATGCCATTATTTTGCAAAAGAGAAAAGTTTAATAGAAATTTAAATAAAAGAAATAGGTGGGGATGGGAAGAAAAACCATATCAAAATGTGAAAATCAAGTAAGACAACTTGTTCAAATTCCAACAGTCCACAACATACCACATTATACCTGTCTTATAAATTTTCCCCTAAGCGTGGAATAGAAAATTAAATTACCACATTTCTGTGATTTAAGATCTTTGGATTTGATTTGAATAGCTGTATTTCTGAAGTTGCTTCATTACATTTTTTCCTATGGAGGTAAAGTTTTTATTTTCAGAATTATTCACACCGTATTTTTAGTCCCCTAAGATCTTAAAATGCAAACAGTGGTTGCTGACTTTATTAAAACATAAGAAAAGTTAGGTAATATATATGATACTGTTGATCACCCACCCAACAATATTTCTTCCCTCCTTCCTTTCAGAGTGTTGATTTTATTTAGGCATTCACTCTCCCCTCTTCACTGGGGAAATCCCGATTAGCCTAAGCCAATCTTGGGCATGTCATTGCCCAGGAAACCAACACCAGGATGAACCTATGACCTAAGTTGACCCAATCAGATTGGAAAGAAGGGCTTATAGTTTCTTCCTTTTCTTTCTTTTTTCCTTTCTTTCTCTCTTTTCTTCCTTCCTTCCTTCCTTCCTTCTTCACTCCTTCCCTCCCTCCCTTCCTTCTTTTCTGTCTTTCTTTCCTGCTAGACATGAACAAGGAAGCATGAAGTCCCAGCTGTCACAGACAGTCATCTTGCTCCCATGAAGGGAACCCACTTTAGAATTAAAAATGGCAAAGCAGAAATATAGAAATAAACTAAATTCTTGAGGACTCCATTAAGCTATTGTTCACTCCACCTGAAACCCACTTTACCCTTTAGACTACCAGAAATAAAAGAAAATAAATAACATTATTTATTTTCATTTGAGTTGAGGTTTAGCCTTCTTAAGACATAAACCAGATTATCCTGAGATAAAAGACCACAGCATTTATTTCCCAATCTTGAAGGGATGAAGTGAAAAAATCAGCAGAAACCAGCAGATGGCCAAGAAAGCGATCCCTAGATACCCTCATTGCTCATTAGCCTAAGATACCCCCACGAGTGCCATGACAGTTTACAAATGCCAGGCAATTACCTGGGAGTTACTGACCCTTTCTGTGGCATTGACCCAAAGGTTACTGTTCCTTTCCTAGAAAGTTCTGAATCACCCACCCCTCAATTTGCATTAACCTTCCCCTTAATTTGCATGTAATTGAAAGTGGGTGTGATTATAAAGAGAGCTGCCAAGAGTCCATACATTGCCAACTCTGGGCACACTTCATGTGAGTTAGCCCTGCTCCACAAGGAGCAGTACTGGTCACTAAAAGATGGATGTCTAACACCACTGGCTCATCCTTAAAAATATTTCCTGGGTGAAGGCTAAAACCTTCCAAGGCTAAATCCCAATTCTGGGACTTGCCTGTCCTGCATCAATATTGCTTGTTTAACATTCTCCAATGTCTTCCACCATACTCAGAAGAAAACCCAAACTGCTTACTCTGGATAACAAAGCCCTGCAAGATCTCTCCCTTCAAACTCCTTGAACCCATGACCACCCACTCTCTCCTTCATGCACTAGACTCCAACTAAACTGGTCCAGCTCCTTGTTCCCAATTTAAGGATCCTTGTCCTAGCTATTCAACCCAACTGGAAGGCTCATCCTTCTAATACTTTTATGACTAATGTCTTCTTTTCATTCCGATCTTTTTTTAAAAGGAAACAACCTCACAGGGACCTCCCTCAAGCACCCATACTAAAATCGCTTCTCAGTCAATTGCGTATCACTTCTGCACAACATTTCTTAACATCTGACAAGTTTCTTGTTTGTTTACTGTCTCAGCTGCCCACAAGAATAAATAAATGAAAACATTCCTGCTTCCACAGAAATCTTGGACCCCTGATACAAGCACTGATTTGTGTTTAGTTCATTGGACTATAAAGAGTTTTGAAATCTCAATTGTCACCTGGACTAGGTCTAATGCATGCACTAGCAACAAAATCAGATATTATTGAGAAATTATGTAAGCCTAAATGATCATGAAAAATGTATCTGGCTCTATGATTAGCAAAAGAAAAAACTATAAACTATCTTTTTATCCCTTGAAGTCATTAGCTTTAAGTCAAAAAGACTAATGAAATAAAACAACTTCAAACGCTAACCTATATGCAAACTGTGTTTACCAACTGGAATTATTGTTGACCAATGGTATTTGAAAGTCACTAACAAAAATGATGTGACAATTGTCAAATGAGCAGAAAGTACAGCAACCATGAAGAGGAAGATCTGATAAAACTCTGAGAAAACGTGGATTTGAGTCACAGAACATTGCACTGGTCTCACTGTCTTCTTGAAGGCCGATCAGAACAGGTTCGTACAATGAAAGAGCATTTAGTAAGTTATGGATCGTGGGCCATATCCTTATAGGCCATTAATTTGTTAATTTCAAAAACAGCACAGTGTTTTGTGCAACTAAGTATACTGTCTGCCTGCACAGAGTCTAAAAAATGTTGAAGTCTACTAACAGCTTTCACGGTTATCTCCAGCATTTTCTTTCTTTCTCTGCTTAGTTACTCACTTTGGAAGGGAAGGATACTGAAGGATAACCTCTGACAAGTAGTATCCTTTTTTGGTGGTAGAAAGGCACAAAAGTTAGAGATCCATAAAGCTATTTTTTCACCAGCACTCTAAGTCAAGGAAAGCATAAGAATTGTTTCTGAGCAGATGTTCTCTCCCGTGGAACTTGCCAGGACAGAGTTTCTACTGTCTCGAAAAAAATAAAACACACATTTTAATGTATTTCTCTTAACGTCTCATTTTCAGTGCTGTCCAAACAAAAACCTGGCTACAGGTTCAGACTTACTGAAACAAGTCAATGAAATCTGCTTGGAATTCATAGTTTTAGCATAAAGCGCCCAATTTTAGAAAAGTGGTTCTGCACATTAGGTTAATACATTAAGTTAGTTGTTTTCTGCAATAGGGTTATTGTAGATACCTAAAAACAGAAGTTTGGCAGCCTAGAATTCCTTATGCCAAGGATACAAAATGCTGGATATAAAATCCAATTTCCATCTGCTTACTTGAATATCTATTTTGACCAGGTATGTAAAAGACATGTACTTGCTGAAAATGTCGTCTTTTACGCTCACCACTCACTTCATGCTGCTTAAATATCCATCTTTAATGAACTCACCTGGAAACTAATTCACTTTGAAAGCAAATATTTACCAAAAAAATTTGAGGCCAATAGATGGGTATTATAGAAAAAATTACATGTGTTCTCAAAGCACATTTTGAGCCTAATATACCTTTAAAATACCCCTCTTTTTCTATTAAAATATTATGACAAAATGTTCTACTGTTGGAAAATACCCAAGTCCCCTCCTCTATTTGTCTATTCTATTTTTCACTAATTTCAATGAATACAATAAGTTTTTTATTTTGAATTTGTTTTGAACCAACTAGTATAGGGCAAAAAATGAACAAATGAAAACTATGTGGTTAGCTGCCTGAGGTAATTGCTTGTAAATGTGATAGTGTCTAACTGCATAAAAATTTGCTATAAATAAGAAAAAAATAAATCTGACTCTAAGTAGTTTTAAAAATCCATTTGAATTCATCAAGGAGAATAGGAAATATATTTTCTTTTCCAAATCCATCTCAATTGAATTAAAAACTCTTTGAGGGCAGGAAGCAGCTCAGACTGGTGGGTAGAACCTTGGAAACTTGAAATAAGACAACTCAGGATAGTAGCCCAGGTATTTAAACCACTGTGTGACCTCTGCCAGGTTTCTTATTCTCTCTAGGCTTGAATTTCCCAACTGTAAGATAAGGATAATAATATCTACTTCATAGGATTGTGGTGTGAATTAAAGATCTGAGCATCTGACTCATGGTACGCTCCAAGTCAGTACTAGCTCTCTGATATTTCCCAAAACACACAGCTCAGGTATTTACATACTGGATACTCAATGACTATTTCCTAAATGAAATAAAATTAAATGTTATTTCCACTCTATAAAATATCTGCATTTATATAAGAAATAATTACAATTAATAGGACTTTTGGCAACTTTTGATTCTTATAACTTGAGATTGCTTCTACTTTCTCATTTGTACATATCCTATCTTACTCCTAGCCCCAAACCAAAATGTAAAATTTGTGCACGATTAGAATCTATTTAAATGTACGAAAAGTCATACTTTAAATATCCAACTGAGTTTTGTCAGGAAAATAAAGTCAAAATCAACATTATGAGAAAAATGAATTAAATATACAAATTCAGGCTACACAAATAGAGGGTGCAGCAATGAAGGTTTAGAAGATGATGGCCGAGGTATCTCTTAACTAGGGGGGGAAAGCCATTTATCTCTAGAAAGTTCAAGAAACTGACACAACCCAAGAAGTGGACCTTGTGGAAAATTCTAGAAACCACATCCTTTGCCACAACCTATAGAAAACACGATCTGGGGAAGTCCAAGAAAGTACCAGAACCACTAACAGCTTGTGGAGAGGTCTAAAAACCAGCTGCACCTAACAATCAGGACAGTCCCAGGATAACAGCTTCCACTTCATTTGCACCTTCCAAATCCCACTCAAATCCCTCTTGTGGGTGAATTCTAACCCAGCACCACTTAGGAATAAGAGCATAGGGAAATATAGTCCTCAGCCTTAGACAGGGCTCTTGGTGGTGGTGCCACGTTGAAGACAACCAACCTAGCACAGTCCATGCAATACCCTTGTTAACTCATTGACTCAACATCCATCCTACTACTAAAACCATCTTTAATTTCCAAATAAAGACAATGACAACATCAGGCCTCCACCTAAACTAATGCAACCTATCATTTACACAACCAAAGACATACTAATCATCTGCCTCAAAAAGGAGGCAAAGAGTCCACATGCCACTGTTAATTCTTTCTAAATACAAAGCAAGATAAGCCCATCAACCAAAGGCAATATAGTACAAGGACTTAAGTGTCAGAAAGACCAAGGGTCAAATCTTAGCTCTTTTACTTGACCATTGTGTAACTTTGATAAATTACATAACTCTCTGATCCTTCATTTCTTCAAGAGAAAAATGAAAAACACCTACCTTCTAAGACTACTGTAAACATTTACAATAATATTTGTGACAATTCTGTTTCATAGTAAGTGCTCAACAAGTAATTAGCCTTTATCAATATCTATTTTAAGTGGCATGGATAAAGTAACATTTCTTGCTGATCATTTTTTGTCATGCAGCATATTACATTCATGTTTTCTCAACATTATATTAAACTGTTTTCATACACAACTATGTATGCTTTTCTATTGTAAAAACTTCCTAAAACAAACATCAGCTGAAATTTCCTAATTTAAATGACCAATTTCTTGATCCTGCTTAGGTTAAACAGATCTGCATAAAGATACAGAAAAGTGATTAAACAGTCAAGAGTTAGCAGCAAACCCTAAGAAAAAGAAAGGTCAAAGAACTGAATTATATACAAGTTACCTGATCAGCTCCTAAATAATAGAAAATTTACTGTTTATCCAAAAGGACAGCAGTCCTATTTACCTAAATTATGCCAAGAGTGACTTCAGAGAGGAATTAGCTTTCACTTCTACAAAGATCTAACCCATGAGTTTGTAACTTTAATATTCTGACTTCATGTCAAAGGAGAAAAATCTCAACTCAATTATCCTACCAGAAAACACAAATTGGTTGACATTGGCAGACTACAACAACACCATGAAAATTGTAACTGCAGAGAAAAGACAAAACAAAAAAACCTCTGGAAGTCAGAACACTTGAGATTCATCTCCTCACAACTTGGAAGGTTATTCTTTTGTTTGGACAAAGAATACTGGAGTTTTTTAAATGTTTGTACTTCAACTCATCCATACTTATGATATAATCCCCAAAAAGCAGCCAGCAACCCAAACCTTTAAGGCTGCCAACCAGGAAAAATAACTTAGCACAACAATGATCTTTTCTAACCATAAATAATGGTATCTTGGGCCAAGCTTCCTAGATAGACTTGGATTGAAACAGCTCTTTACCCTAGGGCTATTAACTGTATAACATGGATATTGAGAGGAAAAAGGCAAAAAGAAAAAATGCAAAGGAATAAAATTAATTCTTAAAATACCTCAAATTTTGAATAAATGGGGACATGGACTTCTTGAATGGTAGTTCTGTGAATTAAGACAAGCCATTTCTTGGTATGTGTGCAAAAATCCTAGAAGTTGTGGGATGCTTAAAATTATGTTTATGACTCCAAAACTCAAGTGTGCATGTCAAATACAGGTTGTAGGGACAGATCTCAACTAATCTCTTCATGGTATTTGGCTCTAACACCAAAATAATAGGACCTAAAAGAGAAACAACATCAAAGTCCTACTATCCAAAACCCAAACAATTTTGTAACTAGGATACTAATAAAAGAATAACTGGAGCCTCTAGAGTTCCAGTAGCTCAGTTTGGTTAGAGGCTACTTCAAAGGATATTAAAAATGCCCGAAACCAATAGAGTGGGAAAGTTGGCTTGAGGGACCTAAGAAAATGCATAGAACAGAATTCTGATTCAGTGGGGCTCCTGATGAGGTAGCAGAGGAATAAATACAACCCACTTCAAGTTAAGATGAAGCCTAGGTGCCCATTTTAAATTGCCCTAAAATAGAGCTGAAAGGTCTTCTGCCTGTGCAATTGCCATGTTGAAGACCTTTGTTCTGCCTGCAGGAGGTTGTAATCTGGTCCTGCTATTCTGACTCCTTTTGACTAAAAACAAATGACATGTAACCAAATACAGCTTCCATGTTACACTGGCATGATTTTAATGTCATATTTACCAATCTCATATGAGCTATTTGCCTAAGGTTCAATTAGACTTTAAGAAATCGTATTATATCGTTGACTTGTCCCAAGCTCATGACTGACAAAAAACCTCTTGTACTTTTCATGTAAATTAATGTTAAGGCACATCTTGTCTGCTGCATATGCTGAATCTTTAGATTCATTGTAGCACTTTACGTTAATTGCTATTACATTTCATCTTGTTAAACCTGGTCACTTATTTTACCTGCGTCTGATCTCGATTCTGCCCTCCAATATATTAGCTAAAGTTCCAAAGTCCATGTTAACTATTTGTTTCCTATGGCCACCAACAGTGTTGAGTAGGTATAATCCCAAACATTTGCTGCATGTAACCAGCTACTTCCTCACTGTCAAAAATATTGATTGCTTTTCTTAGATACAAACTATCAGTCAAAACTTTACAAATTCTCCTGAATACATTAAAATGTCATCCTGACATTTTTCTTTTTGTCCACAAAGATATTCTCTCCATATCTGTCTGATAAACTAGTTTCTGATACACATTTTCCTAATCAATCAGCCTAGAAGCTTTATTCAATAAAGAAATTTGGAAAATTTGAAAAGCCTTGTTCTACATGATTTAATAATAACCCACTGCAAGCGCGTCAGCTTTCTCAAAGAGTTCAAAAGATACCTTCTAATTAACCTGTTAGAGCATTTTGTTCCAAATGGACAATCAAGTTCCTCAATCTGTATCAAAATATTTTTATCAGTTCAGAATTTTGATAACTATTTTAGCAGCATTTGCCCATTTCTCATTTTTCAGCACCTTTATCTTCATCCGAGGCATTTTTAAAGTGCCAAAAGAAGTGAAGAAGCTCATTGCCACATTTTCTGTTCAAGAGGAAAGGTAGAAACCAAAGAGAACTATTTGAGTATGAAATTCCCTTCCATATTCATATACCCTGGACTCAACATTGCAATATAATGAAAAATTAAAATGGGTTAGACTTGAAGATTTGGGGTATACTTCTAACAAAAGAGAAATAGGTAATGAGACATCTCATGCTTAGCCCAAAGGACACCATTATTTTCCACAATCCACTAACCAAATATCTCCATATCGGATAAGGTAAGTCCTCTAACCTAGTTATTCATCTTCAGTATTGCCTGGGCTATCTTTGGTCTCTTGCCTTTCACACAAATTTTAGAATTATCCTAACAATATAGTTACACATACATATGTGCAAGCACATAAAAAAGTGCTAGAATTTTTATTGGGATGGCACTGAACCTAAATCAATTTGGGGAGAATTGAAATACTGAAGAGATTATAGCTTTCTATTTACTAGATTCTTTTTAAATTTTTCTCAATAATGTGTTGTAGTTTTCTGTATGGAGGTTTTGCACAACTTTTAATAGACTTATTCCTGGTATTCAGTATTTTTATATTATTGTTCATGGTATTATTTTTAACTTTTAATCTTTCATTTGTTTTTTTCTAGAGTGAAAAATAAAACTGATCAAGCTGAAATACAATGACTTTGCTAAACTCACAAATCAATTCTCATAATTTATCATTTGATTTTTGGATTTTTCTACCTAAAACTTAATATCATCTGTGAATAATTATAATTTTGTTAATCTTTATAGTTTTTACTTCTTTTTATTGCCTTCTGGAAATGATAAAAAAACTTCCACTAACATGTTGAACAGTAAATTGGGCAAGCTTTACTTGTTCCTAATCTCAAAGGCAAAGTTCTTACTATTTTACTTTTACATAAAATGTTAGCTGGAGGATTTGGAGTAACTCTTCTTTATCAGATTGTGGATTTTTTCTATATAAACTATCTATACTAAGAATTTTTAATCATAAATTTTCTCAAATTATTTTATATATTTATAATATTTTTATCTTTTGTTTTTTAATGTGATGGACTACATTGGTTTATGATCAAATTTTAAACTAATCTCGCATTCCTAGAACATAAAAAAACTTAATTGTGGTGTAATATATTGTTATATTTGGTTAGTGATTATTTTGTTTAGGAGTTTTGGACCATTGTTAATATGTGAGATTGTCCTGTAATTTTTCTTCCTTTGTCTGGTTTTAAAATCAAGGTTTGGGGAACATCATAAAATGAGATGGCTGATTGTTCCCCTATCACTATTTTTTGGAAGAATTTGTAAATGATGGCCATTAAGCCTTTTTAAAAAATGGGACAGAACTCAATAGTGAAGCTATGTGAGCCTGAAGTTATCTTTGAACGAAGTATTCAAATATGAACCAATTGTTTAATACTTAAAGAACCACTTACATAACTCTACTTTTTTAAGGCCAGTTTGGTAAATTTTTTTCTAGAAATAGGTCCATTTCTTCTAAATTTCCAAGCTTATTGGACTTGGGTTGTTAAAAATATCTTACCTTTCTCATCTCTATCAGTTCTATGGTTATTTACTGACATTATTTGTGCCTTCTCTATTTTTTCCTCATCATTCTTCCCAGGAGCTTACCAACTTTATTAATCCTTCAAAATAACTAATTACTGGCTTTGTATTTTCTTCTATCTTTGATGTCTAATTAATTTATGGTATCTTTCTGATTTTCTAAAGTTTCTACCATCTTTGTATTTCACTTTTTGTTCTTTTTCTAACTTCTTGAGCTGGACACATAAATTTCTAATCGCACCTTCATCTTTTCTGAAATATTTAGTTAAGGCTCTAAATGTTCCTCTAAGGACTACTTTATTTATAACTACTTTATTTATGCAATATTTCACTATAATTTTATCATATCATTAATTTTTAAATATATGGGATTTTAACAGCACTGTGATCAGAAAAACTATATTTTTCAATTTTGTGATTATGCTAATGACTAAAAGTGCTAGGTTTTGCTGTCTCTGTCTTAACATCAGCAATGAAAATAACATATATATGTATGCAAATATATATATGCAAATATATATATATATATATATATATATGTTCTCTTTTCTTGAGGAAGCTCATCCTGAGTCTCTTGTATTTCATTTCCTGGTTCTAATGAAGTTCTTTTACTCATATTTCCCCTCCACCTTAAGAACTCTTCATTCCTCTAGCCCAGCACTCTCTGATGGAACTTTACGTGATGACAGAAACGTTCTGTATCTCCACTGTCCAATACAGTAGCCAGTAGCCACGTGTGGCTATTGAGTGCTTGAAAGGTGACTAGTGTAACTGAGAAACAGTTTTTATATTTTATTTATGTTTAATTAACTAAATTTACATCTAAGTAACCAAAGTGAGTAGAAGCTACCACATTGAACAGCACAAGTGGAATCATCCCATTCTCTCTCTGTTAGTTAGGATGTAGTCAGGAAGAAGTTATTTGAACAGAGAGAAAGTACCATAAATAATTGTTAACTAAGTATACATTTTGTTAATTAGAGAAAAAGAGAGACTCTAAGGCATCACAGAAGTGGCAACTGGGGGAAGCAACTGTCATCTCTAGAGCTGAGGGAAGGAAATAAAGAATCTGAAATATTAAACTTAGAAGCTTGGGGAAGAGGCCCATGAAGCAGGAGCAGATCTCTGAAAGGGAAATGAGGGTGGGCGGGAGAGGGTCACGCTGATATGTGTAAACTGTACACTACAAGCTGTATTCAGCTTGTCACATCCTGAAAGAATTGCTGCTGCCAAGCTGAAGGAATGTTGCTGATGCCCCACTGATAGACTTTTGCTCTCACAGGAACCAACTGGAAGGAGCAGGTTTGTCATCTGCCTCCAGTCATGCAGCCTCCCTCTTTCCCCCTCCGCTGGCTGAGTCTAACAGGAAGCATTTCACAAAGCAAAAAGGTGGCTTTCAGAGTCCAGGTCCAGGCACCATGAAGCCAATCACAGAAGGGTGTGTTCAAAGTTAAGAACCCAAAACCAACTAATATGGTTTGGCTGTTTCCCCACCCAAATCTCATCTTGAATTGTAGTTCCTATAATTCCCGTGTGTCGTGGGAGGGACCCAGTGGGAGGTAATTGGATCGTGGAGATGGTTACTCCCATGCTGCTGTTCTCGTAATAGTGAGTGACTTCTTATGAGATCTGATGATTTTATAAGGGGCTCTTCCCTCTTTTTCTCTGCACTTCTCCTTCTTGCCATCATGTGAAGAAGGACGTGCTTGCTACCCTTCCACCATGACTGTAAGTTTCCTGAGGCCTCCCCAGCCTTGCAGAACTGTGAGTCAATTAAACTTCTTTCCTTTATAAATTACCCAGTCTCAGGTATGTCTTTATTAGCAACATGAGAACAGACTGATACACCGACATACTCTCATCTGTTTCTCCATTCTCCCCTCCTCTTGCTTTCCCCAAGCCCAATCTTAACTGCTCCCTAAGAGAAAAAGCATACCTCTGAGAACCTTCCAGCACCTCCAGCACTGATCCAGTTTCTTAGATCTTTGTTTCAACTTCAGTGGGAGATAAAGGAGAGAAATAATCTCTCAATGGATGAGTGAAAAAACGAGAAGAGAATACACAAAGAACAATCTGATGTAAAGATATAACTCTACCATGCTGTTTTCATATTTTGATAAAGACGCTGGAAGAAAGACATAATTTCCTACTAAAAGAGAAATGAGCAAGTGCAATGATAAGTGTAGTGAAGTCACAGAAACAAGTAGGGACTGTGGAGGACACATGCCTGTCTAAAGAGGGCAGCAGCCATCCAGCCAGCCTGGGACTGCAGTGCGGTAATGTGAGCCCAGTGTTCCCAGATCTCCTAATTTTTTGAGAGATGCCAGAAATCTGGATTTTTATGTGAAAGCATCCAATTTCAAAATGTTGGCTCAGGAAAGTTTTAAACATTGTACCAGCCAAATGAAACACTGCGATGGGCCAAATCCAGCCTGTGGGCCATGGTTTGGGACTTCTGCAGTGCAGCATGTGGACAAAAGGGGCTCTGCAGCAATGATATATGGACCTCAACTATCCCATCACATGGCCCAACAGCAAGAACAGACTAGTTCAACATTAGGTGCCAACTTTAATTTTAATGCAATGTTGGTTACTTGGGATGGGTTTCTTTTTGTTGCTGTTTCTGTTGTTTCTCTCTGTCTTTTTTGTTATTGTCATTGATGACGTTAGGACAAAGTCCGTCTAACCTAGCACTGTCAGCCACTACCATGATCACTCACTTCAATGTGGAGTTAATTTAAAATGAACACTTTGGAGGAAATAAATTGTATAAATGAAACATATAATCATTATTCTTAGGGTTTGGCATTTACTTCAAGAGAGTGGGCATCTCTTTAGTTTGTAAGAGCAAGAGTCCATCAGCGGGACATGTAGTTGAATATGCAAACTGAAGGCAAATTGAAATAGACTAACACCGATGTATATACATACATACGCATTGTACATATAGTACGCTCATATATAAAGCTTCATTGTCTTTGGCAAAAACTTTTTTACAGCTCTATTACAAAACAATAAAGTATATTGCAAAATAAAACGTGTAGACATTAAAACTGGAATTAGTTTTATATGTGTTTACATTTGTCAAATCTTTTAGTAAGTTCTTTGATGCTTGATTCTTTCATTTGTTTGAGTATCAGAAAATCTTTTTCCCATATGGAAGCTTTACACATATTCCTAAGCCACATGGAATAGACACTTTGACTTGTATGCAAAAGATTTGTGGTCTTTGCAAAGCCATTATAATTTCTCTTTTGGTACAATTGAAACCATAAATAAATATATGTACATGCATTGTATAAATTGTGTCATATGTTTCTGGGTATCTTACTTGCTCTTATTCAAGAAAAATAAATCACTACATAGGCCCACACTTTGAAGGAGCAGTGGATTTTATCAAATACAATATTTCTCTTTCTTCTTTCTCTACCTTCACCCAACTCAAATTAGCACTTTACTTAGCACTACCATCAACCATCTGTACTAGTTTATTCTTATAAAATAGGGATAGTGCAGAGTATTGAAAGCATGACTTTTTCCTCCTAAAACTTTGCCTTTTAAAAAATATATATATATTGTAAGCTAAAGAGAAAAGATAATCACTCTACCAGAATTCTAGCAGACTATACCTTCAGGTCCTTCTCTATGTGCACTACATTTGAAATAATTCCTGCATGCTTCAGTCTCTAATAATAATTATTTCACAGGTTGAAATGCTCAGAAAGGAAAATAAATTAGACCTTTAGATTACAGTAGCATTACTATATGATTAATAAATGCTAGTTTTTGATACTCAAGAGGGGTAGATTTTGTTCAGAAGATTACTTTGGTTTTAAAAATTAATATTTATTATAAGTTAAAAGTTTGTAAGACTAATTCACTCCTAAGCTTTTCAATTCAACATACAAATCTTACTCCATTTATAGCTCCAGTTACTTTTAAAGAGGCTTATAGGCCAGGCACAGTGGCTCACGCCTATAATCCCAACACTTTGGGAGGCCAAGGCAGGTAGATCGCTTGAGCCTAGGAGTTCAGCACCAGCTTGGGCAACATGGTAAGTCCTCATTTCTACTAAACATAAAAAAAAAAAAAAAAATTAGCCAGGAGTGGCGGCATGCACCTATGGGTCTCAGCTACTCAGGATGTCTTGAGTCTGGGAGGTTGAGGCTGTGGTGAGATGTCGCGATCTCATCACTGCACTCCAGCCTGGGTGACAGAGAGAGACCCTATTCCAAAAGTAAACAAATCTAAAAAAGATTAATTTATAAACACATTTGAAAACTTAGTTATTTATATTTCTTTAAATATTTTAAGTTGCATTTATATATTTGGGTATTTCATTGTCCATTTTTAAAAAAAAATAACCTTGCCAACTGCTTATGTAATTCTTCTCTATAAAATAAACTTATAAATCTGAGGGACATCAATTTCTCTTACATTTTCTAATATTATTAATAAACTTCTGTCTTGACCTTAAAATCACAATTCTAAATTGATTATGCATGATGCATATTTTAAATTAGAATCTATTTCTAACATTGCAAATGGTCCTCAACTTAGGACCTACATTGTTCCCTCATGTCCCTGGACTTTTGAGTTTGTTCCCATTTGTCTCAGCTTTGAAAGGAAGCAGATTGGAAGGAAGGAAGATTTCTTCTTACTCTGTCTCCCATTTATCTTTTCTTTGGTATTTAGGAAAATGTGTGACTTTGGTGAGAAATTTACAGAATTTATTTTCTCATTTAATTATTAGATTCCCTTTGCAGTATACATTTAAGATTCTTTAAAGTAGTTGTCTGTTCAATTTTTACTATACACTTAATACTAGAAAAGGAGTTTAGGTTGCTAATACATGCCTTTGGAGAATCCAACATGCAAACAAGAAAAAATACACTTCTGGCAATGTGGTCTTCTTCAGTTTGGCAGATAAATAGACTTAGCACTTTTAGAATATCAAACTCGTTTCACACCATGTTGAAGAGAGACATGAATGATTAGATGATTAGATCTACTACTGGAAACAGTTAAGAATCTGTCCTCCACTTAATCATTAATAACAGAGGAGGGCAGGTTTTCCTATAGATTTGTAATATATTTGCCTAGATTGGAGCAAAAGGTAGAAGGGTAATAAATAGCTTAGCAGCTTTTTTGGAATTAGATATCTCTTGATATATATAAATCCTGTTTAACCACCCATCTAACCATAATGTGTTCTGAGGAAGAGACTAGAAAATATAGTCGTTAGTTCTTATCTGGTCACTTGGACTTACTATACAAAAGACAGAGAAATTCATTTCAGAGATTTCTATGTTATGGGAACAAATAGAAAAAACTAGTTGTTATGCAGTAATCTGAAAGTATTTTTTCTTCAAAGAAACAGAAGTCATGAGGTATGGAGCCCAGGACAACAGAATTTGGAATCATAAAACCATGGCTCAAATGTTGGCTCTATCACCTAGCTATGCAACTTTGTAAAGACCTAATCATCTTGTTCGTAAAGGAAGATAATAATTTTCCTGTAGACTTGTTATTAGAAATAAAGATAATATATATAAAATGTCTCAGAGTAGGTCCTGATGAAATATATGCTCTTATTTTACATAATTTTTAAATTGCTATTTCTCCCTGTGCGAGCTGTATCTCATTGCCATGAACTCATGGAATATATAAACATGTGTTGTTTTGACAGATTTTTATTCCAATGATGTGCTTTGCTAAAAAGTATATAATCCACCATCAGGTTTCTGGGTTAAAGTGAAATGAGAAGCCATAATTTGTGTTTCTTTGATGAAAGAATTAGAATATGGGAAAAAAGTATTCTAAACCAAAACTATGAGAATGGGGGAAAGAGAGAATAAAGAAGCAAATATTGCAGCAGATTGTCATTCACTCTCAAGAATGTGTCGAATACACATTTTGCTTCTGAAATCTGGAATCTTTCTGTTCTAGGTGAAAATCAGACTGCTTTTCTAGGAGTATTTATGTTGTTTCATGATGTGATTATTTCACATTGCATGCCTCTATCAAAACATCTCATGTAACTCATAAAATATACACCTACTATGCACCTACAGAAGTTAAAAATAAAAAGTTACAAAAGTAAAAGAGGGTGAAATTCATTTAAAAACACTGTTCTAGAGGCAACAACAGAGGGGTCAAGGAAACAAGTTCTGAAATCCATCTTCTCATTGGTATGGCCTCCTAGCTGTGGGATCTGAGTTACGAATGTGTGATCCTTTGTGATCCTTCAAGTAAGGTTAATAATAATCACTACCTCATAGAGTTGTTGGGAGTATTAAATGAATTAATACATGGAAAGTGTTCAGGATGGCACCTGGCATATACTAATATTTATTAAGTATTCATTGTTACTACTGCTAATCAACCCAACAGCAAACGAGAAAAAACTCGTACTCTGTCTGGGAAACACAGAAGTCCTTTGGGGGAAAATTTAGAATCAAGAACAATCCTGAGAGTGTTCTAGGTCCTGGTCAAATCTCATTATAAGCCAATTTCCCCCCTTTTCAGCATTTTCAACCAGGTTAAGTCAAATTAGAACAAACACTAAAGATAACCTTAAATAAGGCACTAAAGGCATCTTGAAATCTAAGAGAAATGTGGAAAAAGGAATTTAGAGTACCATATTTTATCCCAGTTTTGCTGTGCTGTTATTGGATGTATCTTTCAGCTTTTGCTGCAATAATGCTGTATAAGAAGCAATACCAAAATCTCATTGACTTATAACAACTGAAATTTGTTTGTCACACATGGATCTGTGAGGTAGCCATGGTGACTATGCTCCAGGCTATATATCCGGTTCCTGTTCCTCAGTCTAAGACTTATAACATCGCTCACAGGCTGATGCAGCTGTAGCCACCTAAAGAAGTTTTTATCATGGCAGAGGGAAGGAACACAAGAGAAAAAAAGCAATGACATAAACAAATTGAAAACCTTATTTGAACAGGAAGTAGGTCACTTCTGCTCACATTTCATTGACCAAAATAAATCACATGACCAGGTCCAATAGCTATGTAACTAGGAAGTACATGCCTCCTGTGCTGGTATGGTCGAGGGCAGTATTTGCTGAACAATAATACAATCGATCACACTTGCCAAACTACCACGGTTCCATCCATCAAATTCAAGACATATACTGACCACTTCAATTAACCGTATATTAGTGATATAGGTCTCAAATGTTGAAAAGCATCAAAATCACCTGGGGAAATTGTTAAAAGTATAAATTACCTGGTCTTCCCACAGTGATTCTAATGTAATGCATTTGAGGATGGGACCTAGGATCTGTATTGTTACCAATCTCATCAGTAATCCCATCATACACCAAAGTTTGATAATCACTGGTTTGCAGAAAGCTATGCCTAGAGATTAGGACAAGTCACTATTCAGAGCAGGTGCCTACTTTTTGACTTGCTGTCCCAGGGAAGAAGGGAAGATGACACAACAACATTCCCACTTGTAGAAAGAAGAGAATAAACTGGGCTGGGTGCAGTGGTTCATGCCTGTAATCCAGCACTTTGGGAGGCCAAGGTGGGCCAATCACTTGAGGTCAGGAGTTCGAGACCATCCTGGTCAACATGGTGAAACCCTGTCTTTACCAAAAATACAAAAATTAGCCAGATGGGGTGGTACACACATGTAATCCCAGCAACTCAGGAGGCTGAAGCAGGAAAATCTCTTGAACCCAAGAGGCGGGGGCTGCAGTGAGCCGAGATCACACCACTGCACTTCAGCCTGGGCGACAGAGTGAGACTCAAAAAAGGAAGAGAATAAACTGAAGTTTCTGATGGATTGGATGTTGGCTCCCAATTATTTCCCCTCTGTGTTTTCATATCTTTGCCATTTGACTTTGTAGTTCCTCCCACTGTTTCCCTACCTTGTGGTTAGACTTAACCATGTGACTCACTTGGCCAGTGAGATGTGGGCGAAGTAACAGAGTGCCAGTTCCAAGCTTAAACCGTGTTCCTGCTTACCCTCTTGATCTGTACCTTGAGAACAGCTTTTCCTGGTAGCTGCTGCCAGTCCAGACAGGACCCCAGAGTTACACATTGACCAGCCTAAGCCCAAGCAAGAAGCCAAGCCCAGCTGGACCCAACTTGAATCAGAGCTTCTTAGCCAAGAGCAGTTAGATCAATCCATCTCCATATGAAATCCATACACATGAAAGAAAAACTTATTGCAATTTTGAGCCAATGGATTTGGGGGTGACTTGTCACTCAGCAAAAGCTAACTCATACCCTCTCCCCAGTTTTAGCATTATTTGGGTAGCAGGAGTGGGAACTCATGCTCCCTACATTGAAAAGAGGCTCAGACTTTAAGCAAAATAATTTTCTTAATTTTATGAAACATTAAGGATATATACTACTAGGAAGTATTCTCATCTGAATTCACAGTGTGTCATTTATTTGAATATACCTGAAGAATGAAGCATATGAATGTAGAAGAGTGAAATAAGAGAAAATAGGAATATTTAGGTCATATAACAGCATCATTTTTTTTTCAAAATAGAAACAGATTGTTGTACAGAATCCAGCAATCCTGGTGGAAATACTCTGCAATGGAAGCATGTTTTCCATTAACTTAAATACTGTGTTAACCTCAATCAAAAATACACTTTCTTAAACTAAATACAGAATTTATAGTTTTGAGAAACAGAGCCTACAGTCTAAATGGGCAAAGGAACTGATGCAAATGACTCTGTCCCACATGATTAAAAATATTCTTAGTTTTATTTTGTAAAAATGAAATTAAAACCTAAAATAGAATTTATTCTGTCACTCAACCAAACATTTAGCCATGTGTGGTATCTTTTACATCTCCAGAGTCCATTTTCTTTTCTCATTGCTGTGTACTGTCTTGAGGCCATAAGGACACGGTTTCTCTCTATTCAATAAAACTACTCAAGAAAAACTTCTCACACACAGACAGCCTCTATCATCTCAAGACTCTTGGAGGCTGACATTGCAAGGCAGATCTTTCTACTAAGCTAGTGAATCTGGAAGTATTGTCAGAGCTCTGTCCTGTTAGAAAGTGTATTAGTCCGTTTTCACACTGCTACAAAGAACTTCCCTGAGACTGGGTAATTTATAAAGCAAAGAGGTTTAATTGACTCACAGTTCCACATGGCTGGGGAGGCCTCAGGAAACTTACAGTTGTGGCGGAAGGCTAAGGAGGCATGTCTTACATGGCAGCAGGCAAGAGAGAGCATGTGAAAAAGGAACTGTCGAATGCTTATAAAACTGTCCGATCTTGGTGTGAACTCTCTCACTATTACAAAACAGCATGGGAGGAACCACCCTCATGATCCAATCACCTCCCACCAAGTCCTTCCTTCGACACATGGGGATTATGGGGATTACAATTTGAGATGAGATTTGTTTGGGGACACTGAGTCAAACTATATCAAAGAAAGTGATGCAACAGGTAATATATTGTATATCTGAGTTGCACTCTGGGCTTTTGGGCTTAATGGGAGTGTCTTGCTATGAAGAAGAAAGATGTATGGAACAAGGAGGGGCAAGAGCCTTCACGGAAGGCTCAGGCCTCAGAGACTGCAGCCAGCTTTGGATCTTGCCTGTGATCCATATATTTCTTCTGTACTTCATCTTTGCCTTTTGAGGGACCAAACAGATGTGGAAACTGTTACTCACGTCTTCGAAAGAAAGTGAGAACGGCAGTGGTGGGAGAGAAGCAGTGCACTGTTGGAAGAAAGAGTAAAGGTCCAAATAAATCCTGTCTGAAAACCCAAGGTAATAAAGTGGGCCCTAATCATGAGCGGAAGATTTCAGGTTAACGCTACCATGCATCCTCCTTTTGCAGGCAACCTCTTCCTCTGGCTGCTAGAAAAGGAAGAATCCTCTTCATATATCCAGCCTTAGAGGTGAGCAAAGACCAACTCTGTATTCATTTGACATGAAATCAAACATTTCTGGGACTAGATGAAGTGACTTCCCAGCCCAGAAGACTATGATGATAAATACAACCTGGATTACTGTAGTGTGGTAGGAGTGGGGTGGGCAAATAACCTGGTGTTTATAATGTGTTTAGAAGACTCAGAGTGCTTGATGCTATTTCTCAAGAGGCTGAGTTTCGTATAGCAATGCCAGGGATATCATCATTCCATAAATCTCGTTTACACCCTTAGTCACTAGGAAGCTTGGCTTTTTTATTACATCTGACGGTTGCTTCCACAATCATAAACATGATCCTCTGAATCATTTCCACTCTTTGAAAATGTTAGTTTTAATGTCACACGTAAATTCTGCCATAGCACTAATATTCATAATTTAATTTGCAAAACCTTTAATCCAATATATGGTCTCCCCTATCATTTCACTGGAAAACAGAAAATTGTGAAATTCTGTGACTTATTCATTCTACAGTGGAGCAGAACAACTCAAGACCCATCAATCACATGACCAGCCATAGGCAATTTTAAAGTACACGTTGTTTTTCAATCACCAGAGCACATTAGATAGTAGGCTCTTTTGCAAAGCAAACTCCCAAAAAAAGAAACATAGGCTTAAATAGTTATCATTCTCATTAAACATTTGTCTAGTTCTCTCTTCACTTGAAACAAATGTTAAATCATTTGGAACTTCCCTTTGCTGAGTCCTGTCCTCCACAGAGGCTTGTTCTCTGTCTCTTTCTCACCCTCTGTCTTCCTCAGGTTAACAACTGCCCCAAGTACCAATCTATAGGGGATACTGCCTATCACTGGGTATTAAATTTCCACTGGAAATTTAAGATGTAGGAAATGGTATTGACCATAATATTTTCCAAGGAGAGGACTGCATATGTTTACAGAGAGAGCTTTAAGTCATTTGCAGCCAGAAAGACTCTTGAGGTGAATCCTAGAATTGCAAATAAATGTTTGCTCCTCTGCCCTGTCAGAAATGTGCAAGGCTCCTGTTTGGTAGAAAAGAACATGCAAGTTTTGGGGCCTGAGCTGAATTTCTCCATTAATAGAGAAGAAAGCAGGCTCTCCAGGAGGTGGTCTTTCTCCTCTTGTTCCCCAACCAGTGTACACCCCTACTTTAAATTAAATGTAGAGAGAATATTTAAAGACAATGGTTTAAGGTGGTGCTATATTAGTAGGCTATCCAAGACACTTGTATGACTCAAAGCAACCAAATGCCCTGCTCTTTTTCTCTTCTTGACGCCGCTCTCTCTTTCCATTTTTCTTGACTTGTTTTAATTTAAAAATTAAAAATGTAATTCTTCCCTCATAGATGTGAGCTAAGTCTCAGCTCTTCCTTTTATCTCCCAATTCCTGATTCAACTAAGGAAACAAAAACTACCTTCCTTTTCTATTCTTCCTTCTACATGATAAACGCAAAAAGAAGGAAGGGAGAGAGAGAGAGAAAGAAAGAAAATAAAAAAAAAGAGAAAGAAAGAAAAAGAAAGAGAAAGAGAGAAAGAGAAAGAAAGAAAGAAAGAGAAAGGAGAGAGGGAGGGAGGGAGGAAGGAAAGAAAGAAAAGAGAAGAGAGAGAAAGAGAGGGAGGAAGGAAGGAAGCAAAGAAGGAAGGAGGAAAGGAAAGAAAAAGAGGAAGGAAGGGAGGGAGAGAGGGAGGGGAAGGGAGAGAAAGAAAAACAGAAAGAAGAAAGGATGAAAGGGGGAAGAAAGAAAGATTGTCTAGAAAAATGCATGATAGTGTTTTTGCAATCATTCAAATGAATCATTCATAACTGTTTTCTCCAATCAGAAATTTGTCTGATTCAGAAAATTTAGAAGTATTTAAAGAAAAGAAATTTGTCTGACACTATTTCTCTTTACATTGCTGAAAGTGGATTTAAATCTACTTTCTCACTCCAAAAATAAACTTCAGATAAATTTATATTCTCAGCAAAATTCCAAAGTCAAACACTTAGCTCACATATAACCCACATATATGGTCATATGACTATATGACTTGAAAAAGCTACATAAGTGAAAAATGCATAAAATGAATAGTTTCTCTTGCATTATAATCAACAATGTCCTTCAAGGTTTGAGGACAAAACATTCGTTAAAATTAACCACTCAGATAACTCAGATGGTAGTGTCAGAGGCATTTGAACCAGAGCAACTCCATCTTAAATAGAAGCTGGGTAAAATGAGGCTGAAACCTACTGGGCTGCATTCCCTGAGGGTTAAGGCATTCTAAGTCACAGGATGAGATACGAAGTCAGCAAAAGATACGGGTCACAAAGACCTTGCTGATAAAATACGCTGCAGTAAAGAAGCCGGCCAAAACCCACCAAAAGCAAGATGGTGACAAGAGTAACCTCTGGGCATCCTCATTGCTACACTCCCATTAGCGCCATGACAGTTTACAGATGCCATGGCAACATTAGGAAGTTACCCCATATGGTCTAAAAAGGGGAGGCATGAATAATCCACCCCTTGTTTAGCATATCATCAAGAAATAACCATAAAAAATTGGCAACCAGCAGCCCTCAGGACTGCTCTATGGAGTAGCCATTCTTTTATACCTTTACTTTCCTAATAAACTTGCTTTCACTTTATTGACTTGTCCTGAATTCTTTCTTGCTCAAGATCCAAGAACCCTCTCTTGGAGTCTGGATCTGGACCCCCTTCTGGTAACAGCAGCCCCAGTCAAAGACTCTCAAAAGCATAACTCATTCAGAGGTAGGCAGACAGAATGAGTCTCCCAGGGAGCTTGTCCTGCTTCTCTGGAGTTAAATGGAAGGCTCACTTCATGATCTCACTCCTTGATTGCCCAACTGCATTAATTTTTTCTGGTTTTAGTTCTTTTTGTCTCCAGATCTGAGGACTCACCTTGAGAACTCTTTGCTAGACCCAGTATGTTAGTCCATTCCTGCTGCTGTCACAAAATATCTTAGACTGGGTAAATCATAAAAAATTTATTTCTCACAGTTCTGGAAACTGGGAATTCCCAGGTCAAGGTGGTGGCAAGTTCAGTATCTAGTGGAGGCCTGTTTCTCACAGATGGTGCTTTCTCTGTGTCCTCACATGGCCAAAAAGGCACGGCAGCTCGCTTCAACCTCTTTTATAAGAGCATTAATCCCACCCATGAAAGTGGAGTCCTCATGACTTAATCACTTCCCAAAAGGCCCCACCCTTTAATACTATTGAATTGGGAGTTAGGTTTCAACATATGAATTCTGGGGGCACATCAACATTTAGATCATAGCACCCAGTAACTCAATGATTCATTAGCTACCTAAGGACCTACGGGCTAAAACACATTGGTAAATTATAGTAAACTTATGCTTAGTGTGTGATTTTAGCACATTTACCAAGCGCTTCCAAACAACTGGCTTATTTGTCCATGTCTTCCTCATACAAGATAGAACAAGTAAACTTATTCCTCTTTTATGTACAATGATTATGGAAGTGAAATAGCAACCTTTTGCTGCTTTAAACAATACATTTATTCAAACATGATAATAAAAATGAAAAATGGATCAATCCTAAAAGATAATAAATGAATACATCTCAAGTTGGCAATTCACAAATTATGTCAGGCAGAGCACAGCCTGACTCATTACCCCCTCCCAGTGTCCCTATTTTGAAAACTTGTGATCTAACTGTTATTAAGTGTTTTAAATATCTAAAGTGACTGCCAACAAGACTGTCAGCAGTAGGGCAGGATATCCATCACTGGCAACAAAAAGAGGGCAAGTTGAACACAAATGTTACAAGACAGAGACAGAACAAGGAACATTTTAACCTTGCTCAGGGCATGCCCTTAGAAACTATAAGGATTGATGATGCATCAAGATTAATTTGATGACTTGCATTTCAACCAATAGGGCAGATTTTCAGGAACGCATATTCGACTTGGAGCTGGGAAAGGCACAAACCCTGGGCCCAGTCCATCTTTGGGGACTGAGAACAGAGAGTTGAGAACTCATCTTACTAATAATTCCTGCAATATTGGAGTGTGTGTTTTTAACTTGGAGTCAGACAGAGTTTTCCTCACCCGCAGAGAGGACAGTAAAAGTAATCCAGAATGCTGCATCTGTGTTAGCTCTTCTTAGAAGGGCCTGGAGCTGCTACAGGAAGTTTCTCATTTGGAATTATGAAGTTCTTTCTTTTCTTGGGCCACTTTCTCTGGCAAGTCCAGCTGGGCACTACCCTGCCCCCTGGAATTTACTCCAACACAGAATCCTTCATGCTTAACCCCAATTCCACTGTCTGGGCCTTCGGAGTCAGAGCCACAGCTCAGCAGCAGATAAAGTACAAAAGCAAGCAAGGTAGAATTTGAAGCAAACTGCCCTGGTGTATGTTTTTTAGGGCTGCCATAACAAACTACCACAGACTGGGTGGCTTCAACTACAGAAATTTATTGTTTAACAATTCTGGAGGCTGAAATCCTGATATCAAGGTGTCAACAAGGTTGATTTCTCCTGAGGCCTCTGTCTTTAGCTGGTAGATTCCTGTGTCTACACATGGTAGTCCCTCTGTGTGTGTCTACGTTCTAATCTCCTCATTTTGTGAAGACACCAGTCAGCTTGGATTAGGGCCCACAATAGGACCTCATTTTAATTTAATTACCCCTTCATAAGTGAAGGAGAAATAAAATCCTTTACAGACAAGCAAATGCTGAGAGATTTTGTTACCACCAGGCCTGCCCTAAAAGAGTTCCTGAAGGAAGCACTAAACATGGAAAGGAACAACCGGTACCAGTCACTGCAAAAACATGCCAAATTGTAAAGACCATCAAGGCTAGGAAGAAAGTGCATCAACTAATGAGCAAAATAACCAGCTAACATCATAATGGCAGGATCAAATTCACACATGACAATATTAACCTTAAATGTAAATGGGCTAAATGCTCCAATTAAAAGACACAGACTGGCAAATTGTATAAAGAGTCAAGACCCATCAGTGTGCTGTATTCAGGAAACCCATCTCACATGCAGAGACACATATGGGCTCAAAATAAAGGGATGGAGGAAGATCTACCAAGCAAATGGAAAACAAAAAAAGGCAGGGTTTGCAATCCTAGTCTCTGATAAAACAGACTTTAAACCAACAAAGATCAAAAGAGACAAAGAAGGCCATTACATAATGGTAAAGGGATCAATTCAACAAGAAGAGCTAACTATTCTAAATATATATGCACCCAACACAAGAGCACCCAGATTCATAAAGCAAGTCCTTAGAGGCCTACAAAGAGACTTAGACTCCCACACAATACTAATACTAATGGGAGACTTTAACACCCCACTGTCAACATTAGACAGATCAACGAGACAGAAAGTCAACAAGGAAATCCAGGAATTGAACTCAGCTCCGCACCAAGAGGACCTAATAGACATCTACAGAACTCTCCACCCCAAATCAACAGAATATACATTCTTCTCAGCACCACATCGCACTTATTCCAAAATTGACCACATAGTTGGAAGCAAAGCACTCCTCAGCAAATGTAAAAGAACAGAAATTATAACAAACTGTCTCTCAGACCACAGTGCAATCAAACTAGAACTCAGGATTAAGAAACTCACTTAAAACCACTCAACTACATGGAAACTGAACAACCTACCCCTGAATGACTATTGGGTACATAACGAAATGAAGGCAGAAACAAAGATGTTCTTTGAAACCAATGAGAACAAAGACACAACATACCAGAATCTCTGGGACACATTCAAAGCAGTGTGTAGAGGGAAATTTATAGCACTAGATGCCCACAAGAGAAAGCAGGAAAGATCTAAAATTGACACCCTAACATCACAATTAAAAGAACTAGAGAAGCAAGGGCAAACACATTCAAAAGCTAGCAGAAGGCAAGAAATAACTAAGATCAGAGCAGAACTGAAGGAAATAGAGACATAAAAAACCCTTTAAAAAATCAATGAATCCAGGAGCTGGTTTTTTGAAAAGATCAACAAAATTGATAGACTGCTAGCAAGACTAATAAAGAAAAGAGAGAAGAATCAAACAGACGCAATAAAAAATGACAAAGGGGATATCACCATCGATCCCACAGAAATACAAACTACCATCAGAGAATACTACAAACACCTCTACACAAATAAATTAGAAAGTCTAGAAGAAATGGATAAATTCCTCGACACATACACCCTCCCAAGACTAAACCAGGAAGAAGTGGAATCGCTGAATAGACCAATAACAGGCTCTGAAATTGAGGCAATAATTAATAGTTTACCAACCAAAAAAAGTCCAGGACCAGACGGATTCACAGCCAAATTGTGTCAGAGGTACAAGGAGGAGCTGGTACCATTCCTTCTGAAACTATTCCAATCAATAGAAAAAGAGGGAATCCTCCCTAACTCATTTTACGAGGCCAGCATCATCCTGATACCAAAGCCAGGCAGAGACACAACAAAAAAAGAGAATTTTAGACCAATATCCCTGATGAACATTGATGCAAAAATCCTCAATAAAATACTGGCAAACCGAATCCAGCAGCACATCAAAAAGCTTAACCACCATGATCAAGTGGGCTTCATCCCTGGGATGCAAGGCTGGTTCAACATATGCAAATCAATAAACGTAATCCAGCATATAAACAGAACCAATGACAAAAACCATACGATTATCTCAATGGATGCAGAAAAGGCCTTTGACAAAATTCAACAACCCTTCATGCTAAAAACTCTCAATAAATTAGGTATTGATGGGACGTATCTCAAAATAATAAGAGCTATTTATGACAAAACCACAGCCAATATCATACTGAATGGGCAAAAACTGGAAGCATTCCCTTTGAAAACTGGCACAAGACAGGGATGCCCTCTCTCACCACTCCTATTCAACACAGTGTTGGAAGTTCTGGCCAGGGCAATTAGGCAGGAGAAGGAAATAAAGGGCATTCAATTAGGAAAAGAGGAAGTCAAATTGTCCCTGTTTGCAGATGACATAATTGTATATCTAGAACACCCCATCGTCTCAGCCCAAAATCTCATTAAGCTGATAGGCAACTTCAGCAAAGTCTCAGGATACAAAATCAGTGTGAAAAATCACAAGCATTCTTATACACCAACAACAGACAAACAGAGAGCCAAATCATGAGTGAACTCCCATTCACAATTGTTTCAAAGAGAATAAAATACCTAGGAATCCAATTTACAAGAGATGTAAAGGACCTCTTCAAGGAGAACTACAAACCACTGCTCAATGAAATAAAAGAGGATACAAACAAATGGAAGAACATTCCATGCTCATGGGTAGGAAGAATCAATATCGTGAAAATGTCCATACTGCCCAAGGTAATTTATAGATTCAATGCCATCCCCATCAAGCTACCAATGACTTTCTTCACAGAATTGGAAAAAAATACTTTAAAGTTCATATGGAACCAAAAAAGAGCCTGCATTGCTAAGTCAATCCTAAGCCAAAAGAACAAAGCTGGAGGCATCACGCTACCTGACTTCAAACCATACTACAAGGCTATAGTAACCAAAACAGCATGGTACTGGTACCAAAACAGAGATATAGACCAATGGAACAGAACAGAGCCCTCAGAAATAATGCCGCACATCTACAACTATCTGATCTTTGACAAACCTGACAAAAAAAAGCAATGGGGAAATGATTCCCTATTTAATAAATGGTGCTGGGAGAACTGGCTAGCCATATGTAGAAAGCTGAAACTGGATCCCTTCCTTACGCCTTATACAAAAATTAATTCAAGATGGATTAAAGACTTATATGTTAGACCTAAAACCATGAAAACCCGAGAAGAAAACCTAGGCTATACCATTCAGGACATAGGCATGAGCAAGGACTTCATGTCTAAAACACCAAAAGCAATGGCAACAAAAGCCAAAATTGACAAATAGGATCTAATTAAACTAAAGAGCTTCTGCACAGCAAAAGAAACTACCATCAGAGTGAACAGGCAACCTACAGAATGGGAGAAAATTTTTGCAATCTACTCATCTGACAAAGGGCTAATATCCAGAATCTACAATGAACTCAAACAAATTTACAAGAAAAAAACAAACAACCCCATCAAAAAGTGGGCAAAGGATATGAACAGACACTTCTCAAAAGAAGACATTTGTGCAGCCAAAAGACATATGAAAAAATGCTCATCATCACTGGCCATCAGAGAAATGCAAATCAAAACCACAATGAGATACCATCTCACACCAGTTAGAATGGCGATCATTAAAAAGTCAGGAAACAACAGGTGCTGGAGAGGATATGGAGAAATAGGAACACTTTTACACTGTTGGTGGGACTGTAAACTAGTTCAACCATTGTGGAAGTCAGTGTGGCGATTCCTCAGGAATCTAGAACTAGAAATACCATTTGACCCAGCCATCCCATTACTGGGTATATACCCAAAGGATTATAAATCATGCTGCTATAAAGACACATGCACACGAGTATTTATTGTGGCACTATTCACAATAGCAATGACTTGGAACCAAGCCAAATGTCCAACAATGATAGACTAGATTAAGAAAATGTGGCACATACACACCATGGAATACTATGCAGCCATAAAAAATGATGAGTTCATGTCCTTTGTAGGGACATGGATGAAGCTGGAAACCATCATTCTCAGCAAACTATTGCAAGGACAAAAAACCAAACACCGCATGTTCTCACTCATAGGTAGGAATTGAACAATGAGAACACATGGACACAGGAAGGGGAACATCACACACCGGGGCCTGTGTAGGGGGAGCGGGGAGGGATAGCATTAGGAGATATACCTAATGTTAAACGACAAGTTAATGGGTGCAGCACACCAACATGGCACA